>NC_136069.1:1730656971-1730884321 GCF_964261635.1 Lissotriton helveticus | reverse complement strand
GGAGCCCTAAACCCTAAAACGGAGCCTCAAAGACCGTCCCGGAGCCCTAAACCCTAGCCCGGAGCCCTGAACCCTAACCCGGAGCACTAAACCCTAAAGCCTAGCCCTAAACCCTAGCACAGAACCCTAATCCGGAGCCCTGAACCCTAACCCGGAGCCCTAAACCCTAAACCGGAGCCTTAAAGACCGTCCCGGAGCCCTAAACCCTAACCCGGAGCCCTGAACCCTAACCCGGAGCCCTAAACCCTAAAGCCTAGCCCTAAACCCTAGCACAGAACCCTAATCCGGAGCCCTGAACCCTAACCCGGAGCCCTAAACCCTAAAACGGAGCCTTAAAGACCGTCCCGGAGCCCTAAACCCTAGCCCGGAGCCCTGAACCCTAACCCGGAGCCCTAAACCCTAAAGCCTAGCCCTAAACCCAAGCACCGAACCCTAATCCGGAGCCCTGAACCCTAACCCGGAGCCCTAAACCCTAAAACGGAGCCTTAAAGACCGTCCCGGAGCCCTAAACTCTATCCCGGAGCCCTGAACCCTAACCCGGAGCCCTAAACCCTAAAGCCTTGCCCTAAACCCTAGCACAGAACCCAAATCCGGAGCCCTGAACCCTAACCCGGAGCCCTAAACCCTAAAACTGAGCCTTAAAGACCGTCCCGGAGCCCTAAACCCTAACCCGGAGCCCTGAACCCTAACCCGGAGCCCTAAACCCTAAAGCCTAGCCCTAAACCCTACCACGGAACCCTAATCCGGAGCCCTGAACCCTAACCCGGAGCCCTAAACCCTAAAACGGAGCCTTAAAGACCGTCCCGGAGCCCTAAACCCTAACCCGGAGCCCTGAACCCTAACCCGGAGCCCTAAACCCTAAAGCCTAGCCCTAAACCCTAGCACAGAACCCTAATCCGGAGCCCTGAACCCTAACCCGGAGCCCTAAACCCTAAAACGGAGCCTTAAAGACCGTCCCGGAGCCCTAAACTCTATCCCGGAGCCCTGAACCCTAACCCGGAGCCCTAAACCCTAAAGCCTAGCCCTAAACCCTAGCACAGAACCCTAATCCGGAGCCCTGAACCCTAACCCGGAGCCCTAAACCCTAAAACGGAGCCTCAAAGACCGTCCCGGAGCCCTAAACCCTAGCCCGGAGCCCTGAACCCTAACCCGGAGCCCTAAACCCTAAAGCCTAGCCCTAAACCCAAGCACCGAACCCTAATCCGGAGCCCTGAACCCTAACCCGGAGCCCTAAACCCTAAAACGGAGCCTCAAAGACCGTCCCGGAGCCCTAAACCCTAGCCCGGAGCCCTGAACCCTAACCCGGAGCCCTAAACCCTAAAGCCTAGCCCTAAACCCAAGCACCGAACCCTAATCCGGAGCCCTGAACCCTAACCTGGAGCCCTAAACCCTAAAACGGAGCCTTAAAGACCGTCCCGGAGCCCTAAACTCTATCCCGGAGCCCTGAACCCTAACCCGGAGCCCTAAACCCTAAAGCCTTACCCTAAACCCTAGCACAGAACCCAAATCCGGAGCCCTGAACCCTAACCCGGAGCCCTAAACCCTAAAACGGAGCCTTAAAGACCGTCCCGGAGCCCTAAACCCTAACCCGGAGCCCTGAACCCTAACCCGGAGCCCTAAACCCTAAAGCCTAGCCCTAAACCCTACCACGGAACCCTAATCCGGAGCCCTGAACCCTAACCCGGAGCCCTAAACCCTAAAACGGAGCCTTAAAGACCGTCCCGGAGCCCTAAACCCTAACCCGGAGCCCTGAACCCTAACCCGGAGCCCTAAACCCTAAAGCCTAGCCCTAAACCCTAGCACAGAACCCTAATCCGGAGCCCTGAACCCTAACCCGGAGCCCTAAACCCTAAAACGGAGCCTTAAAGACCGTCCCGGAGCCCTAAACTCTATCCCGGAGCCCTGAACCCTAACCCGGAGCCCTAAACCCTAAAGCCTAGCCCTAAACCCTAGCACAGAACCCTAATCCGGAGCCCTGAACCCTAACCCGGAGCCCTAAACCCTAAAACGGAGCCTCAAAGACCGTCCCGGAGCCCTAAACTCTATCCCGGAGCCCTGAACCCTAACCCGGAGCCCTAAACCCTAAAGCCTTGCCCTAAACCCTAGCACAGAACCCTAATCCGGAGCCCTGAACCCTAACCCGGAGCCCTAAACCCTAAACCGGAGCCTCAAAGACCGTCCCGGAGCCCTAAACCCTAACCCGGAGCCCTGAACCCTAACCCGGAGCCCTAAACCCTAAAGCCTAGCCCTAAACCCAAGCACCGAACCCTAATCCGGAGCCCTGAACCCTAACCTGGAGCCCTAAACCCTAAAACGGAGCCTTAAAGACCGTCCCGGAGCCCTAAACTCTATCCCGGAGCCCTGAACCCTAACCCGGAGCCCTAAACCCTAAAGCCTTACCCTAAACCCTAGCACAGAACCCAAATCCGGAGCCCTGAACCCTAACCCGGAGCCCTAAACCCTAAAACGGAGCCTTAAAGACCGTCCCGGAGCCCTAAACCCTAGCCCGGAGCCCTGAACCCTAACCCGGAGCCCTAAACCCTAAAGCCTAGCCCTAAACCCAAGCACCGAACCCTAATCCGGAGCCCTGAACCCTAACCCGGAGCCCTAAACCCTAAAACGGAGCCTCAAAGACCGTCCCGGAGCCCTAAACCCTAGCCCGGAGCCCTGAACCCTAACCCGGAGCCCTAAACCCTAAAGCCTAGCCCTAAACCCAAGCACCGAACCCTAATCCGGAGCCCTGAACCCTAACCTGGAGCCCTAAACCCTAAAACGGAGCCTTAAAGACCGTCCCGGAGCCCTAAACTCTATCCCGGAGCCCTGAACCCTAACCCGGAGCCCTAAACCCTAAAGCCTTACCCTAAACCCTAGCACAGAACCCAAATCCGGAGCCCTGAACCCTAACCCGGAGCCCTAAACCCTAAAACGGAGCCTTAAAGACCGTCCCGGAGCCCTAAACCCTAACCCGGAGCCCTGAACCCTAACCCGGAGCCCTAAACCCTAAAGCCTAGCCCTAAACCCTACCACGGAACCCTAATCCGGAGCCCTGAACCCTAACCCGGAGCCCTAAACCCTAAAACGGAGCCTTAAAGACCGTCCCGGAGCCCTAAACCCTAACCCGGAGCCCTGAACCCTAACCCGGAGCCCTAAACCCTAAAGCCTAGCCCTAAACCCTAGCACAGAACCCTAATCCGGAGCCCTGAACCCTAACCCGGAGCCCTAAACCCTAAAACGGAGCCTTAAAGACCGTCCCGGAGCCCTAAACTCTATCCCGGAGCCCTGAACCCTAACCCGGAGCCCTAAACCCTAAAGCCTAGCCCTAAACCCTAGCACAGAACCCTAATCCGGAGCCCTGAACCCTAACCCGGAGCCCTAAACCCTAAAACGGAGCCTCAAAGACCGTCCCGGAGCCCTAAACCCTAGCCCGGAGCCCTGAACCCTAACCCGGAGCCCTAAACCCTAAAGCCTAGCCCTAAACCCAAGCACCGAACCCTAATCCGGAGCCCTGAACCCTAACCCGGAGCCCTAAACCCTAAAACGGAGCCTCAAAGACCGTCCCGGAGCCCTAAACCCTAGCCCGGAGCCCTGAACCCTAACCCGGAGCCCTAAACCCTAAAGCCTAGCCCTAAACCCAAGCACCGAACCCTAATCCGGAGCCCTGAACCCTAACCTGGAGCCCTAAACCCTAAAACGGAGCCTTAAAGACCGTCCCGGAGCCCTAAACTCTATCCCGGAGCCCTGAACCCTAACCCGGAGCCCTAAACCCTAAAGCCTTACCCTAAACCCTAGCACAGAACCCAAATCCGGAGCCCTGAACCCTAACCCGGAGCCCTAAACCCTAAAACGGAGCCTTAAAGACCGTCCCGGAGCCCTAAACCCTAACCCGGAGCCCTGAACCCTAACCCGGAGCCCTAAACCCTAAAGCCTAGCCCTAAACCCTACCACGGAACCCTAATCCGGAGCCCTGAACCCTAACCCGGAGCCCTAAACCCTAAAACGGAGCCTTAAAGACCGTCCCGGAGCCCTAAACCCTAACCCGGAGCCCTGAACCCTAACCCGGAGCCCTAAACCCTAAAGCCTAGCCCTAAACCCTAGCACAGAACCCTAATCCGGAGCCCTGAACCCTAACCCGGAGCCCTAAACCCTAAAACGGAGCCTTAAAGACCGTCCCGGAGCCCTAAACTCTATCCCGGAGCCCTGAACCCTAACCCGGAGCCCTAAACCCTAAAGCCTAGCCCTAAACCCTAGCACAGAACCCTAATCCGGAGCCCTGAACCCTAACCCGGAGCCCTAAACCCTAAAACGGAGCCTTAAAGACCGTCCCGGAGCCCTAAACCCTAGCCCGGAGCCCTGAACCCTAACCCGGAGCCCTAAACCCTAAAGCCTAGCCCTAAACCCAAGCACCGAACCCTAATCCGGAGCCCTGAACCCTAACCCGGAGCCCTAAACCCTAAACCGGAGCCTTAAAGACCGTCCCGGAGCCCTAAACCCTAGCCCGGAGCCCTGAACCCTAACCCGGAGCCCTAAACCCTAAAGCCTAGCCCTAAACCCAAGCACCGAACCCTAATCCGGAGCCCTGAACCCTAACCCGGAGCCCTAAACCCTAAAACGGAGCCTTAAAGACCGTCCCGGAGCCCTAAACTCTATCCCGGAGCCCTGAACCCTAACCCGGAGCCCTAAACCCTAAAGCCTAGCCCTAAACCCTACCACGGAACCCTAATCCGGAGCCCTGAACCCTAACCCGGAGCCCTAAACCCTAAACCGGAGCCTTAAAGACCGTCCCGGAGCCCTAAACCCTAACCCGGAGCCCTGAACCCTAACCCGGAGCCCTAAACCCTAAAGCCTAGCCCTAAACCCTAGCACAGAACCCTAATCCGGAGCCCTGAACCCTAACCCGGAGCCCTAAACCCTAAAACGGAGCCTTAAAGACCGTCCCGGAGCCCTAAACTCTATCCCGGAGCCCTGAACCCTAACCCGGAGCCCTAAACCCTAAAGCCTAGCCCTAAACCCTAGCACAGAACCCTAATCCGGAGCCCTGAACCCTAACCCGGAGCCCTAAACCCTAAAACGGAGCCTTAAAGACCGTCCCGGAGCCCTAAACCCTAGCCCGGAGCCCTGAACCCTAACCCGGAGCCCTAAACCCTAAAGCCTAGCCCTAAACCCAAGCACCGAACCCTAATCCGGAGCCCTGAACCCTAACCCGGAGCCCTAAACCCTAAACCGGAGCCTTAAAGACCGTCCCGGAGCCCTAAACCCTAGCCCGGAGCCCTGAACCCTAACCCGGAGCCCTAAACCCTAAAGCCTAGCCCTAAACCCAAGCACCGAACCCTAATCCGGAGCCCTGAACCCTAACCCGGAGCCCTAAACCCTAAAACGGAGCCTTAAAGACCGTCCCGGAGCCCTAAACTCTATCCCGGAGCCCTGAACCCTAACCCGGAGCCCTAAACCCTAAAGCCTAGCCCTAAACCCTACCACGGAACCCTAATCCGGAGCCCTGAACCCTAACCCGGAGCCCTAAACCCTAAACCGGAGCCTTAAAGACCGTCCCGGAGCCCTAAACCCTAACCCGGAGCCCTGAACCCTAACCCGGAGCCCTAAACCCTAAAGCCTAGCCCTAAACCCTAGCACAGAACCCTAATCCGGAGCCCTGAACCCTAACCCGGAGCCCTAAACCCTAAAACGGAGCCTTAAAGACCGTCCCGGAGCCCTAAACCCTAGCCCGGAGCCCTGAACCCTAACCCGGAGCACTAAACCCTAAAGCCTAGCCCTAAACCCAAGCACCGAACCCTAATCCGGAGCCCTGAACCCTAACCCGGAGCCCTAAACCCTAAACCGGAGCCTTAAAGACCGTCCCGGAGCCCTAAACTCTATCCCGGAGCCCTGAACCCTAACCCGGAGCACTAAACCCTAAAGCCTAGCCCTAAACCCAAGCACCGAACCCTAATCCGGAGCCCTGAACCCTAACCTGGAGCCCTAAACCCTAAACCGGAGCCTTAAAGACCGTCCCGGAGCCCTAAACCCTAACCCGGAGCCCTGAACCCTAACCCGGAGCCCTAAACCCTAAAGCCTAGCCCTAAACCCTACCACGGAACCCTAATCCGGAGCCCTGAACCCTAACCCGGAGCCCTAAACCCTAAACCGGAGCCTTAAAGACCGTCCCGGAGCCCTAAACCCTAGCCCGGAGCCCTGAACCCTAACCCGGAGCACTAAACCCTAAAGCCTAGCCCTAAACCCAAGCACCGAACCCTAATCCGGAGCCCTGAACCCTAACCCGGAGCCCTAAACCCTAAAACGGAGCCTTAAAGACCGTCCCGGAGCCCTAAACTCTATCCCGGAGCCCTGAACCCTAACCCGGAGCCCTAAACCCTAAAGCCTAGCCCTAAACCCTAGCACAGAACCCTAATCCGGAGCCCTGAACCCTAACCCGGAGCCCTAAACCCTAAAACGGAGCCTTAAAGACCGTCCCGGAGCCCTAAACCCTAGCCCGGAGCCCTGAACCCTAACCCGGAGCACTAAACCCTAAAGCCTAGCCCTAAACCCAAGCACCGAACCCTAATCCGGAGCCCTGAACCCTAACCCGGAGCCCTAAACCCTAAAACGGAGCCTTAAAGACCGTCCCGGAGCCCTAAACTCTATCCCGGAGCCCTGAACCCTAACCCGGAGCCCTAAACCCTAAAGCCTAGCCCTAAACCCTAGCACAGAACCCTAATCCGGAGCCCTGAACCCTAACCCGGAGCCCTAAACCCTAAAACGGAGCCTTAAAGACCGTCCCGGAGCCCTAAACCCTAGCCCGGAGCCCTGAACCCTAACCCGGAGCCCTAAACCCTAAAGCCTAGCCCTAAACCCAAGCACCGAACCCTAATCCGGAGCCCTGAACCCTAACCTGGAGCCCTAAACCCTAAAACGGAGCCTTAAAGACCGTCCCGGAGCCCTAAACTCTATCCCGGAGCCCTGAACCCTAACCCGGAGCCCTAAACCCTAAAGCCTTACCCTAAACCCTAGCACAGAACCCAAATCCGGAGCCCTGAACCCTAACCCGGAGCCCTAAACCCTAAAACGGAGCCTTAAAGACCGTCCCGGAGCCCTAAACCCTAACCCGGAGCCCTGAACCCTAACCCGGAGCCCTAAACCCTAAAGCCTAGCCCTAAACCCTACCACGGAACCCTAATCCGGAGCCCTGAACCCTAACCCGGAGCCCTAAACCCTAAAACGGAGCCTTAAAGACCGTCCCGGAGCCCTAAACCCTAACCCGGAGCCCTGAACCCTAACCCGGAGCCCTAAACCCTAAAGCCTAGCCCTAAACCCTAGCACAGAACCCTAATCCGGAGCCCTGAACCCTAACCCGGAGCCCTAAACCCTAAACCGGAGCCTTAAAGACCGTCCCGGAGCCCTAAACCCTAACCCGGAGCCCTGAACCCTAACCCGGAGCCCTAAACCCTAAAGCCTAGCCCTAAACCCTACCACGGAACCCTAATCCGGAGCCCTGAACCCTAACCCGGAGCCCTAAACCCTAAACCGGAGCCTTAAAGACCGTCCCGGAGCCCTAAACCCTAGCCCGGAGCCCTGAACCCTAACCCGGAGCACTAAACCCTAAAGCCTAGCCCTAAACCCTAGCACAGAACCCTAATCCGGAGCCCTGAACCCTAACCCGGAGCCCTAAACCCTAAACCGGAGCCTTAAAGACCGTCCCGGAGCCCTAAACTCTATCCCGGAGCCCTGAACCCTAACCCGGAGCCCTAAACCCTAAAGCCTTGCCCTAAACCCTAGCACAGAACCCAAATCCGGAGCCCTGAACCCTAACCCGGAGCCCTAAACCCTAAACCGGAGCCTTAAAGACCGTCCCGGAGCCCTAAACCCTAACCCGGAGCCCTGAACCCTAACCCGGAGCCCTAAACCCTAAAGCCTAGCCCTAAACCCTACCACGGAACCCTAATCCGGAGCCCTGAACCCTAACCCGGAGCCCTAAACCCTAAACCGGAGCCTTAAAGACCGTCCCGGAGCCCTAAACCCTAGCCCGGAGCCCTGAACCCTAACCCGGAGCACTAAACCCTAAAGCCTAGCCCTAAACCCAAGCACCGAACCCTAATCCGGAGCCCTGAACCCTAACCCGGAGCCCTAAACCCTAAAACGGAGCCTTAAAGACCGTCCCGGAGCCCTAAACTCTATCCCGGAGCCCTGAACCCTAACCCGGAGCCCTAAACCCTAAAGCCTAGCCCTAAACCCTAGCACAGAACCCTAATCCGGAGCCCTGAACCCTAACCCGGAGCCCTAAACCCTAAAACGGAGCCTTAAAGACCGTCCCGGAGCCCTAAACCCTAACCCGGAGCCCTGAACCCTAACCCGGAGCCCTAAACCCTAAAGCCTAGCCCTAAACCCTAGCACAGAACCCTAATCCGGAGCCCTGAACCCTAACCCGGAGCCCTAAACCCTAAAACGGAGCCTTAAAGACCGTCCCGGAGCCCTAAACTCTATCCCGGAGCCCTGAACCCTAACCCGGAGCCCTAAACCCTAAAGCCTTGCCCTAAACCCTAGCACAGAACCCTAATCCGGAGCCCTGAACCCTAACCCGGAGCCCTAAACCCTAAACCGGAGCCTTAAAGACCGTCCCGGAGCCCTAAACCCTAGCCCGGAGCCCTGAACCCTAACCCGGAGCACTAAACCCTAAAGCCTAGCCCTAAACCCTAGCACAGAACCCTAATCCGGAGCCCTGAACCCTAACCCGGAGCCCTAAACCCTAAACCGGAGCCTTAAAGACCGTCCCGGAGCCCTAAACCCTAGCCCGGAGCCCTGAACCCTAACCCGGAGCACTAAACCCTAAAGCCTAGCCCTAAACCCAAGCACCGAACCCTAATCCGGAGCCCTGAACCCTAACCCGGAGCCCTAAACCCTAAAACGGAGCCTTAAAGACCGTCCCGGAGCCCTAAACTCTATCCCGGAGCCCTGAACCCTAACCCGGAGCCCTAAACCCTAAAGCCTAGCCCTAAACCCTAGCACAGAACCCTAATCCGGAGCCCTGAACCCTAACCCGGAGCCCTAAACCCTAAAACGGAGCCTTAAAGACCGTCCCGGAGCCCTAAACCCTAGCCCGGAGCCCTGAACCCTAACCCGGAGCCCTAAACCCTAAAGCCTAGCCCTAAACCCAAGCACCGAACCCTAATCCGGAGCCCTGAACCCTAACCTGGAGCCCTAAACCCTAAACCGGAGCCTTAAAGACCGTCCCGGAGCCCTAAACCCTAACCCGGAGCCCTGAACCCTAACCCGGAGCCCTAAACCCTAAAGCCTAGCCCTAAACCCTACCACGGAACCCTAATCCGGAGCCCTGAACCCTAACCCGGAGCCCTAAACCCTAAACCGGAGCCTTAAAGACCGTCCCGGAGCCCTAAACCCTAGCCCGGAGCCCTGAACCCTAACCCGGAGCACTAAACCCTAAAGCCTAGCCCTAAACCCAAGCACCGAACCCTAATCCGGAGCCCTGAACCCTAACCCGGAGCCCTAAACCCTAAAACGGAGCCTTAAAGACCGTCCCGGAGCCCTAAACTCTATCCCGGAGCCCTGAACCCTAACCCGGAGCCCTAAACCCTAAAGCCTAGCCCTAAACCCTAGCACAGAACCCTAATCCGGAGCCCTGAACCCTAACCCGGAGCCCTAAACCCTAAAACGGAGCCTTAAAGACCGTCCCGGAGCCCTAAACCCTAGCCCGGAGCCCTGAACCCTAACCCGGAGCCCTAAACCCTAAAGCCTAGCCCTAAACCCAAGCACCGAACCCTAATCCGGAGCCCTGAACCCTAACCTGGAGCCCTAAACCCTAAAACGGAGCCTTAAAGACCGTCCCGGAGCCCTAAACTCTATCCCGGAGCCCTGAACCCTAACCCGGAGCCCTAAACCCTAAAGCCTTACCCTAAACCCTAGCACAGAACCCAAATCCGGAGCCCTGAACCCTAACCCGGAGCCCTAAACCCTAAACCGGAGCCTTAAAGACCGTCCCGGAGCCCTAAACCCTAACCCGGAGCCCTGAACCCTAACCCGGAGCCCTAAACCCTAAAGCCTAGCCCTAAACCCTAGCACAGAACCCTAATCCGGAGCCCTGAACCCTAACCCGGAGCCCTAAACCCTAAAACGGAGCCTTAAAGACCGTCCCGGAGCCCTAAACCCTAGCCCGGAGCCCTGAACCCTAACCCGGAGCCCTAAACCCTAAAGCCTAGCCCTAAACCCTAGCACAGAACCCAAATCCGGAGCCCTGAACCCTAACCCGGAGCCCTAAACCCTAAAACGGAGCCTTAAAGACCGTCCCGGAGCCCTAAACCCTAACCCGGAGCCCTGAACCCTAACCCGGAGCCCTAAACCCTAAAGCCTAGCCCTAAACCCTACCACGGAACCCTAATCCGGAGCCCTGAACCCTAACCCGGAGCCCTAAACCCTAAACCGGAGCCTTAAAGACCGTCCCGGAGCCCTAAACCCTAACCCGGAGCCCTGAACCCTAACCCGGAGCCCTAAACCCTAAAGCCTAGCCCTAAACCCTAGCACAGAACCCTAATCCGGAGCCCTGAACCCTAACCCGGAGCCCTAAACCCTAAAACGGAGCCTTAAAGACCGTCCCGGAGCCCTAAACCCTAGCCCGGAGCCCTGAACCCTAACCCGGAGCACTAAACCCTAAAGCCTAGCCCTAAACCCAAGCACCGAACCCTAATCCGGAGCCCTGAACCCTAACCCGGAGCCCTAAACCCTAAAACGGAGCCTTAAAGACCGTCCCGGAGCCCTAAACTCTATCCCGGAGCCCTGAACCCTAACCCGGAGCCCTAAACCCTAAACCGGAGCCTTAAAGACCGTCCCGGAGCCCTAAACCCTAGCCCGGAGCCCTGAACCCTAACCCGGAGCACTAAACCCTAAAGCCTAGCCCTAAACCCTAGCACAGAACCCTAATCCGGAGCCCTGAACCCTAACCCGGAGCCCTAAACCCTAAACCGGAGCCTTAAAGACCGTCCCGGAGCCCTAAACCCTAACCCGGAGCCCTGAACCCTAACCCGGAGCCCTAAACCCTAAAGCCTAGCCCTAAACCCTACCACGGAACCCTAATCCGGAGCCCTGGACCCTAACCCGGAGCCCTAAACCCTAAAACGGAGCCTCAAAGACCGTCCCGGAGCCCTAAACCCTAACCCGGAGCCCTGAACCCTAACCCGGAGCCCTAAACCCTAAAGCCTAGCCCTAAACCCAAGCACCGAACCCTAATCCGGAGCCCTGAACCCTAACCTGGAGCCCTAAACCCTAAACCGGAGCCTTAAAGACCGTCCCGGAGCCCTAAACCCTAACCCGGAGCCCTGAACCCTAACCCGGAGCCCTAAACCCTAAAGCCTAGCCCTAAACCCTACCACGGAACCCTAATCCGGAGCCCTGAACCCTAACCCGGAGCCCTAAACCCTAAACCGGAGCCTTAAAGACCGTCCCGGAGCCCTAAACCCTAGCCCGGAGCCCTGAACCCTAACCCGGAGCACTAAACCCTAAAGCCTAGCCCTAAACCCAAGCACCGAACCCTAATCCGGAGCCCTGAACCCTAACCCGGAGCCCTAAACCCTAAAACGGAGCCTTAAAGACCGTCCCGGAGCCCTAAACTCTATCCCGGAGCCCTGAACCCTAACCCGGAGCCCTAAACCCTAAAGCCTAGCCCTAAACCCTAGCACAGAACCCTAATCCGGAGCCCTGAACCCTAACCCGGAGCCCTAAACCCTAAAACGGAGCCTTAAAGACCGTCCCGGAGCCCTAAACCCTAGCCCGGAGCCCTGAACCCTAACCCGGAGCCCTAAACCCTAAAGCCTAGCCCTAAACCCAAGCACCGAACCCTAATCCGGAGCCCTGAACCCTAACCTGGAGCCCTAAACCCTAAACCGGAGCCTTAAAGACCGTCCCGGAGCCCTAAACCCTAACCCGGAGCCCTGAACCCTAACCCGGAGCCCTAAACCCTAAAGCCTAGCCCTAAACCCTACCACGGAACCCTAATCCGGAGCCCTGAACCCTAACCCGGAGCCCTAAACCCTAAACCGGAGCCTTAAAGACCGTCCCGGAGCCCTAAACCCTAGCCCGGAGCCCTGAACCCTAACCCGGAGCACTAAACCCTAAAGCCTAGCCCTAAACCCAAGCACCGAACCCTAATCCGGAGCCCTGAACCCTAACCCGGAGCCCTAAACCCTAAAACGGAGCCTTAAAGACCGTCCCGGAGCCCTAAACTCTATCCCGGAGCCCTGAACCCTAACCCGGAGCCCTAAACCCTAAAGCCTAGCCCTAAACCCTAGCACAGAACCCTAATCCGGAGCCCTGAACCCTAACCCGGAGCCCTAAACCCTAAAACGGAGCCTTAAAGACCGTCCCGGAGCCCTAAACCCTAACCCGGAGCCCTGAACCCTAACCCGGAGCCCTAAACCCTAAAGCCTAGCCCTAAACCCTAGCACAGAACCCTAATCCGGAGCCCTGAACCCTAACCCGGAGCCCTAAACCCTAAAACGGAGCCTTAAAGACCGTCCCGGAGCCCTAAACCCTAACCCGGAGCCCTGAACCCTAACCCGGAGCCCTAAACCCTAAAGCCTAGCCCTAAACCCTAGCACAGAACCCTAATCCGGAGCCCTGAACCCTAACCCGGAGCCCTAAACCCTAAAACGGAGCCTTAAAGACCGTCCCGGAGCCCTAAACCCTAGCCCGGAGCCCTGAACCCTAACCCGGAGCACTAAACCCTAAAGCCTAGCCCTAAACCCAAGCACCGAACCCTAATCCGGAGCCCTGAACCCTAACCCGGAGCCCTAAACCCTAAACCGGAGCCTTAAAGACCGTCCCGGAGCCCTAAACCCTAACCCGGAGCCCTGAACCCTAACCCGGAGCCCTAAACCCTAAAGCCTAGCCCTAAACCCTAGCACAGAACCCTAATCCGGAGCCCTGAACCCTAACCCGGAGCCCTAAACCCTAAACCGGAGCCTTAAAGACCGTCCCGGAGCCCTAAACCCTAACCCGGAGCCCTGAACCCTAACCCGGAGCCCTAAACCCTAAAGCCTAGCCCTAAACCCTACCACGGAACCCTAATCCGGAGCCCTGAACCCTAACCCGGAGCCCTAAACCCTAAAACGGAGCCTTAAAGACCGTCCCGGAGCCCTAAACCCTAGCCCGGAGCCCTGAACCCTAACCCGGAGCCCTAAACCCTAAAGCCTAGCCCTAAACCCAAGCACCGAACCCTAATCCGGAGCCCTGAACCCTAACCTGGAGCCCTAAACCCTAAAACGGAGCCTTAAAGACCGTCCCGGAGCCCTAAACTCTATCCCGGAGCCCTGAACCCTAACCCGGAGCCCTAAACCCTAAAGCCTTACCCTAAACCCTAGCACAGAACCCAAATCCGGAGCCCTGAACCCTAACCCGGAGCCCTAAACCCTAAAACGGAGCCTTAAAGACCGTCCCGGAGCCCTAAACCCTAACCCGGAGCCCTGAACCCTAACCCGGAGCCCTAAACCCTAAAGCCTAGCCCTAAACCCTAGCACAGAACCCTAATCCGGAGCCCTGAACCCTAACCCGGAGCCCTAAACCCTAAAACGGAGCCTCAAAGACCGTCCCGGAGCCCTAAACTCTATCCCGGAGCCCTGAACCCTAACCCGGAGCCCTAAACCCTAAAGCCTTGCCCTAAACCCTAGCACAGAACCCAAATCC
Source organism: Lissotriton helveticus (assembly GCF_964261635.1). Classification (NCBI taxonomy): domain Eukaryota; kingdom Metazoa; phylum Chordata; class Amphibia; order Caudata; family Salamandridae; genus Lissotriton; species Lissotriton helveticus. Next base: position 1,730,870,644 of record NC_136069.1, on the reverse strand, counting down.
GGAGCCCTGAACCCTAACCCGGAGCCCTAAACCCTAAAACTGAGCCTTAAAGACCGTCCCGGAGCCCTAAACCCTAGCCCGGAGCCCTGAACCCTAACCCGGAGCACTAAACCCTAAAGCCTAGCCCTAAACCCAAGCACCGAACCCTAATCCGGAGCCCTGAACCCTAACCCGGAGCCCTAAACCCTAAAACGGAGCCTTAAAGACCGTCCCGGAGCCCTAAACCCTAACCCGGAGCCCTGAACCCTAACCCGGAGCCCTAAACCCTAAAGCCTAGCCCTAAACCCTACCACGGAACCCTAATCCGGAGCCCTGGACCCTAACCCGGAGCCCTAAACCCTAAAACGGAGCCTCAAAGACCGTCCCGGAGCCCTAAACCCTAACCCGGAGCCCTGAACCCTAACCCGGAGCCCTAAACCCTAAAGCCTAGCCCTAAACCCAAGCACCGAACCCTAATCCGGAGCCCTGAACCCTAACCTGGAGCCCTAAACCCTAAACCGGAGCCTTAAAGACCGTCCCGGAGCCCTAAACCCTAACCCGGAGCCCTGAACCCTAACCCGGAGCCCTAAACCCTAAAGCCTAGCCCTAAACCCTACCACGGAACCCTAATCCGGAGCCCTGAACCCTAACCCGGAGCCCTAAACCCTAAACCGGAGCCTTAAAGACCGTCCCGGAGCCCTAAACCCTAGCCCGGAGCCCTGAACCCTAACCCGGAGCACTAAACCCTAAAGCCTAGCCCTAAACCCAAGCACCGAACCCTAATCCGGAGCCCTGAACCCTAACCCGGAGCCCTAAACCCTAAACCGGAGCCTTAAAGACCGTCCCGGAGCCCTAAACCCTAACCCGGAGCCCTGAACCCTAACCCGGAGCCCTAAACCCTAAAGCCTAGCCCTAAACCCTACCACGGAACCCTAATCCGGAGCCCTGAACCCTAACCCGGAGCCCTAAACCCTAAAACGGAGCCTTAAAGACCGTCCCGGAGCCCTAAACCCTAGCCCGGAGCCCTGAACCCTAACCCGGAGCCCTAAACCCTAAAGCCTAGCCCTAAACCCAAGCACCGAACCCTAATCCGGAGCCCTGAACCCTAACCTGGAGCCCTAAACCCTAAAACGGAGCCTTAAAGACCGTCCCGGAGCCCTAAACTCTATCCCGGAGCCCTGAACCCTAACCCGGAGCCCTAAACCCTAAAGCCTTACCCTAAACCCTAGCACAGAACCCAAATCCGGAGCCCTGAACCCTAACCCGGAGCCCTAAACCCTAAAACGGAGCCTTAAAGACCGTCCCGGAGCCCTAAACCCTAACCCGGAGCCCTGAACCCTAACCCGGAGCCCTAAACCCTAAAGCCTAGCCCTAAACCCTAGCACAGAACCCTAATCCGGAGCCCTGAACCCTAACCCGGAGCCCTAAACCCTAAAACGGAGCCTCAAAGACCGTCCCGGAGCCCTAAACTCTATCCCGGAGCCCTGAACCCTAACCCGGAGCCCTAAACCCTAAAGCCTTGCCCTAAACCCTAGCACAGAACCCAAATCCGGAGCCCTGAACCCTAACCCGGAGCCCTAAACCCTAAAACTGAGCCTTAAAGACCGTCCCGGAGCCCTAAACCCTAACCCGGAGCCCTGAACCCTAACCCGGAGCCCTAAACCCTAAAGCCTAGCCCTAAACCCTAGCACAGAACCCTAATCCGGAGCCCTGAACCCTAACCCGGAGCCCTAAACCCTAAAACGGAGCCTCAAAGACCGTCCCGGAGCCCTAAACCCTAGCCCGGAGCCCTGAACCCTAACCCGGAGCACTAAACCCTAAAGCCTAGCCCTAAACCCTACCACGGAACCCTAATCCGGAGCCCTGAACCCTAACCCGGAGCCCTAAACCCTAAAACGGAGCCTTAAAGACCGTCCCGGAGCCCTAAACCCTAACCCGGAGCCCTGAACCCTAACCCGGAGCCCTAAACCCTAAAGCCTAGCCCTAAACCCTAGCACAGAACCCTAATCCGGAGCCCTGAACCCTAACCCGGAGCCCTAAACCCTAAAACGGAGCCTTAAAGACCGTCCCGGAGCCCTAAACTCTATCCCGGAGCCCTGAACCCTAACCCGGAGCCCTAAACCCTAAAGCCTTGCCCTAAACCCTAGCACAGAACCCAAATCCGGAGCCCTGAACCCTAACCCGGAGCCCTAAACCCTAAAACTGAGCCTTAAAGACAGTCCCGGAGCCCTAAACCCTAACCCGGAGCCCTGAACCCTAACCCGGAGCCCTAAACCCTAAAGCCTAGCCCTAAACCCTACCACGGAACCCTAATCCGGAGCCCTGGACCCTAACCCGGAGCCCTAAACCCTAAAACGGAGCCTCAAAGACCGTCCCGGAGCCCTAAACCCTAGCCCGGAGCCCTGAACCCTAACCCGGAGCCCTAAACCCTAAAGCCTTGCCCTAAACCCTAGCACAGAACCCTAATCCGGAGCCCTGAACCCTAACCTGGAGCCCTAAACCCTAAAACGGAGCCTTAAAGACCGTCCCGGAGCCCTAAACTCTATCCCGGAGCCCTGAACCCTAACCCGGAGCCCTAAACCCTAAAGCCTTACCCTAAACCCTAGCACAGAACCCAAATCCGGAGCCCTGAACCCTAACCCGGAGCCCTAAACCCTAAAACGGAGCCTTAAAGACCGTCCCGGAGCCCTAAACCCTAGCCCGGAGCCCTGAACCCTAACCCGGAGCCCTAAACCCTAAAGCCTAGCCCTAAACCCAAGCACCGAACCCTAATCCGGAGCCCTGAACCCTAACCTGGAGCCCTAAACCCTAAAACGGAGCCTTAAAGACCGTCCCGGAGCCCTAAACTCTATCCCGGAGCCCTGAACCCTAACCCGGAGCCCTAAACCCTAAAGCCTAGCCCTAAACCCTAGCACAGAACCCTAATCCGGAGCCCTGAACCCTAACCCGGAGCCCTAAACCCTAAAACGGAGCCTTAAAGACCGTCCCGGAGCCCTAAACTCTATCCCGGAGCCCTGAACCCTAACCCGGAGCCCTAAACCCTAAAGCCTAGCCCTAAACCCTAGCACAGAACCCTAATCCGGAGCCCTGAACCCTAACCCGGAGCCCTAAACCCTAAACCGGAGCCTTAAAGACCGTCCCGGAGCCCTAAACCCTAACCCGGAGCCCTGAACCCTAACCCGGAGCCCTAAACCCTAAAGCCTAGCCCTAAACCCTACCACGGAACCCTAATCCGGAGCCCTGAACCCTAACCCGGAGCCCTAAACCCTAAAACGGAGCCTTAAAGACCGTCCCGGAGCCCTAAACCCTAACCCGGAGCCCTGAACCCTAACCCGGAGCCCTAAACCCTAAAGCCTAGCCCTAAACCCTAGCACAGAACCCTAATCCGGAGCCCTGAACCCTAACCCGGAGCCCTAAACCCTAAAACGGAGCCTTAAAGACCGTCCCGGAGCCCTAAACCCTAGCCCGGAGCCCTGAACCCTAACCCGGAGCACTAAACCCTAAAGCCTAGCCCTAAACCCAAGCACCGAACCCTAATCCGGAGCCCTGAACCCTAACCCGGAGCCCTAAACCCTAAAACGGAGCCTTAAAGACCGTCCCGGAGCCCTAAACTCTATCCCGGAGCCCTGAACCCTAACCCGGAGCCCTAAACCCTAAACCGGAGCCTTAAAGACCGTCCCGGAGCCCTAAACCCTAGCCCGGAGCCCTGAACCCTAACCCGGAGCACTAAACCCTAAAGCCTAGCCCTAAACCCTAGCACAGAACCCTAATCCGGAGCCCTGAACCCTAACCCGGAGCCCTAAACCCTAAACCGGAGCCTTAAAGACCGTCCCGGAGCCCTAAACCCTAACCCGGAGCCCTGAACCCTAACCCGGAGCCCTAAACCCTAAAGCCTAGCCCTAAACCCTACCACGGAACCCTAATCCGGAGCCCTGAACCCTAACCCGGAGCCCTAAACCCTAAAACGGAGCCTTAAAGACCGTCCCGGAGCCCTAAACCCTAACCCGGAGCCCTGAACCCTAACCCGGAGCCCTAAACCCTAAAGCCTAGCCCTAAACCCTAGCACAGAACCCTAATCCGGAGCCCTGAACCCTAACCCGGAGCCCTAAACCCTAAAACGGAGCCTTAAAGACCGTCCCGGAGCCCTAAACTCTATCCCGGAGCCCTGAACCCTAACCCGGAGCCCTAAACCCTAAAGCCTTGCCCTAAACCCTAGCACAGAACCCAAATCCGGAGCCCTGAACCCTAACCCGGAGCCCTAAACCCTAAAACTGAGCCTTAAAGACAGTCCCGGAGCCCTAAACCCTAACCCGGAGCCCTGAACCCTAACCCGGAGCCCTAAACCCTAAAGCCTAGCCCTAAACCCTACCACGGAACCCTAATCCGGAGCCCTGGACCCTAACCCGGAGCCCTAAACCCTAAAACGGAGCCTCAAAGACCGTCCCGGAGCCCTAAACCCTAGCCCGGAGCCCTGAACCCTAACCCGGAGCCCTAAACCCTAAAGCCTAGCCCTAAACCCAAGCACAGAACCCTAATCCGGAGCCCTGAACCCTAACCCGGAGCCCTAAACCCTAAACCGGAGCCTTAAAGACCGTCCCGGAGCCCTAAACCCTAACCCGGAGCCCTGAACCCTAACCCGGAGCCCTAAACCCTAAAGCCTAGCCCTAAACCCTACCACGGAACCCTAATCCGGAGCCCTGGACCCTAACCCGGAGCCCTAAACCCTAAAACGGAGCCTCAAAGACCGTCCCGGAGCCCTAAACCCTAACCCGGAGCCCTGAACCCTAACCCGGAGCCCTAAACCCTAAAGCCTAGCCCTAAACCCAAGCACCGAACCCTAATCCGGAGCCCTGAACCCTAACCTGGAGCCCTAAACCCTAAACCGGAGCCTTAAAGACCGTCCCGGAGCCCTAAACCCTAACCCGGAGCCCTGAACCCTAACCCGGAGCCCTAAACCCTAAAGCCTAGCCCTAAACCCTACCACGGAACCCTAATCCGGAGCCCTGAACCCTAACCCGGAGCCCTAAACCCTAAACCGGAGCCTTAAAGACCGTCCCGGAGCCCTAAACCCTAGCCCGGAGCCCTGAACCCTAACCCGGAGCACTAAACCCTAAAGCCTAGCCCTAAACCCAAGCACCGAACCCTAATCCGGAGCCCTGAACCCTAACCCGGAGCCCTAAACCCTAAAACGGAGCCTTAAAGACCGTCCCGGAGCCCTAAACTCTATCCCGGAGCCCTGAACCCTAACCCGGAGCCCTAAACCCTAAAGCCTAGCCCTAAACCCTAGCACAGAACCCTAATCCGGAGCCCTGAACCCTAACCCGGAGCCCTAAACCCTAAAACGGAGCCTTAAAGACCGTCCCGGAGCCCTAAACCCTAGCCCGGAGCCCTGAACCCTAACCCGGAGCCCTAAACCCTAAAGCCTAGCCCTAAACCCAAGCACCGAACCCTAATCCGGAGCCCTGAACCCTAACCTGGAGCCCTAAACCCTAAAACGGAGCCTTAAAGACCGTCCCGGAGCCCTAAACTCTATCCCGGAGCCCTGAACCCTAACCCGGAGCCCTAAACCCTAAAGCCTTACCCTAAACCCTAGCACAGAACCCAAATCCGGAGCCCTGAACCCTAACCCGGAGCCCTAAACCCTAAAACGGAGCCTTAAAGACCGTCCCGGAGCCCTAAACCCTAACCCGGAGCCCTGAACCCTAACCCGGAGCCCTAAACCCTAAAGCCTAGCCCTAAACCCTAGCACAGAACCCTAATCCGGAGCCCTGAACCCTAACCCGGAGCCCTAAACCCTAAAACGGAGCCTTAAAGACCGTCCCGGAGCCCTAAACTCTATCCCGGAGCCCTGAACCCTAACCCGGAGCCCTAAACCCTAAAGCCTAGCCCTAAACCCTAGCACAGAACCCTAATCCGGAGCCCTGAACCCTAACCCGGAGCCCTAAACCCTAAAACGGAGCCTTAAAGACCGTCCCGGAGCCCTAAACCCTAGCCCGGAGCCCTGAACCCTAACCCGGAGCACTAAACCCTAAAGCCTAGCCCTAAACCCAAGCACCGAACCCTAATCCGGAGCCCTGAACCCTAACCCGGAGCCCTAAACCCTAAAACGGAGCCTTAAAGACCGTCCCGGAGCCCTAAACTCTATCCCGGAGCCCTGAACCCTAACCCGGAGCCCTAAACCCTAAACCGGAGCCTCAAAGACCGTCCCGGAGCCCTAAACCCTAACCCGGAGCCCTGAACCCTAACCCGGAGCCCTAAACCCTAAAGCCTAGCCCTAAACCCAAGCACCGAACCCTAATCCGGAGCCCTGAACCCTAACCTGGAGCCCTAAACCCTAAACCGGAGCCTTAAAGACCGTCCCGGAGCCCTAAACCCTAACCCGGAGCCCTGAACCCTAACCCGGAGCCCTAAACCCTAAAGCCTAGCCCTAAACCCTACCACGGAACCCTAATCCGGAGCCCTGAACCCTAACCCGGAGCCCTAAACCCTAAACCGGAGCCTTAAAGACCGTCCCGGAGCCCTAAACCCTAGCCCGGAGCCCTGAACCCTAACCCGGAGCCCTAAACCCTAAAGCCTAGCCCTAAACCCAAGCACCGAACCCTAATCCGGAGCCCTGAACCCTAACCTGGAGCCCTAAACCCTAAAACGGAGCCTTAAAGACCGTCCCGGAGCCCTAAACTCTATCCCGGAGCCCTGAACCCTAACCCGGAGCCCTAAACCCTAAAGCCTTACCCTAAACCCTAGCACAGAACCCAAATCCGGAGCCCTGAACCCTAACCCGGAGCCCTAAACCCTAAAACGGAGCCTTAAAGACCGTCCCGGAGCCCTAAACCCTAGCCCGGAGCCCTGAACCCTAACCCGGAGCCCTAAACCCTAAAGCCTAGCCCTAAACCCAAGCACCGAACCCTAATCCGGAGCCCTGAACCCTAACCTGGAGCCCTAAACCCTAAAACGGAGCCTTAAAGACCGTCCCGGAGCCCTAAACTCTATCCCGGAGCCCTGAACCCTAACCCGGAGCCCTAAACCCTAAAGCCTTACCCTAAACCCTAGCACAGAACCCAAATCCGGAGCCCTGAACCCTAACCCGGAGCCCTAAACCCTAAAACGGAGCCTTAAAGACCGTCCCGGAGCCCTAAACCCTAACCCGGAGCCCTGAACCCTAACCCGGAGCCCTAAACCCTAAAGCCTAGCCCTAAACCCTAGCACAGAACCCTAATCCGGAGCCCTGAACCCTAACCCGGAGCCCTAAACCCTAAAACGGAGCCTTAAAGACCGTCCCGGAGCCCTAAACTCTATCCCGGAGCCCTGAACCCTAACCCGGAGCCCTAAACCCTAAAGCCTTGCCCTAAACCCTAGCACAGAACCCTAATCCGGAGCCCTGAACCCTAACCCGGAGCCCTAAACCCTAAACCGGAGCCTTAAAGACCGTCCCGGAGCCCTAAACCCTAGCCCGGAGCCCTGAACCCTAACCCGGAGCACTAAACCCTAAAGCCTAGCCCTAAACCCTAGCACAGAACCCTAATCCGGAGCCCTGAACCCTAACCCGGAGCCCTAAACCCTAAACCGGAGCCTTAAAGACCGTCCCGGAGCCCTAAACCCTAACCCGGAGCCCTGAACCCTAACCCGGAGCCCTAAACCCTAAAGCCTAGCCCTAAACCCTACCACGGAACCCTAATCCGGAGCCCTGGACCCTAACCCGGAGCCCTAAACCCTAAAACGGAGCCTCAAAGACCGTCCCGGAGCCCTAAACCCTAACCCGGAGCCCTGAACCCTAACCCGGAGCCCTAAACCCTAAAGCCTAGCCCTAAACCCAAGCACCGAACCCTAATCCGGAGCCCTGAACCCTAACCTGGAGCCCTAAACCCTAAACCGGAGCCTTAAAGACCGTCCCGGAGCCCTAAACCCTAACCCGGAGCCCTGAACCCTAACCCGGAGCCCTAAACCCTAAAGCCTAGCCCTAAACCCTACCACGGAACCCTAATCCGGAGCCCTGAACCCTAACCCGGAGCCCTAAACCCTAAACCGGAGCCTTAAAGACCGTCCCGGAGCCCTAAACCCTAGCCCGGAGCCCTGAACCCTAACCCGGAGCACTAAACCCTAAAGCCTAGCCCTAAACCCAAGCACCGAACCCTAATCCGGAGCCCTGAACCCTAACCCGGAGCCCTAAACCCTAAAACGGAGCCTTAAAGACCGTCCCGGAGCCCTAAACTCTATCCCGGAGCCCTGAACCCTAACCCGGAGCCCTAAACCCTAAAGCCTAGCCCTAAACCCTAGCACAGAACCCTAATCCGGAGCCCTGAACCCTAACCCGGAGCCCTAAACCCTAAAACGGAGCCTTAAAGACCGTCCCGGAGCCCTAAACCCTAGCCCGGAGCCCTGAACCCTAACCCGGAGCCCTAAACCCTAAAGCCTAGCCCTAAACCCAAGCACCGAACCCTAATCCGGAGCCCTGAACCCTAACCTGGAGCCCTAAACCCTAAAACGGAGCCTTAAAGACCGTCCCGGAGCCCTAAACTCTATCCCGGAGCCCTGAACCCTAACCCGGAGCCCTAAACCCTAAAGCCTTACCCTAAACCCTAGCACAGAACCCAAATCCGGAGCCCTGAACCCTAACCCGGAGCCCTAAACCCTAAAACGGAGCCTTAAAGACCGTCCCGGAGCCCTAAACCCTAACCCGGAGCCCTGAACCCTAACCCGGAGCCCTAAACCCTAAAGCCTAGCCCTAAACCCTAGCACAGAACCCTAATCCGGAGCCCTGAACCCTAACCCGGAGCCCTAAACCCTAAAACGGAGCCTTAAAGACCGTCCCGGAGCCCTAAACTCTATCCCGGAGCCCTGAACCCTAACCCGGAGCCCTAAACCCTAAAGCCTAGCCCTAAACCCTAGCACAGAACCCTAATCCGGAGCCCTGAACCCTAACCCGGAGCCCTAAACCCTAAAACGGAGCCTTAAAGACCGTCCCGGAGCCCTAAACCCTAGCCCGGAGCCCTGAACCCTAACCCGGAGCACTAAACCCTAAAGCCTAGCCCTAAACCCAAGCACCGAACCCTAATCCGGAGCCCTGAACCCTAACCCGGAGCCCTAAACCCTAAAACGGAGCCTTAAAGACCGTCCCGGAGCCCTAAACTCTATCCCGGAGCCCTGAACCCTAACCCGGAGCCCTAAACCCTAAACCGGAGCCTTAAAGACCGTCCCGGAGCCCTAAACCCTAGCCCGGAGCCCTGAACCCTAACCCGGAGCACTAAACCCTAAAGCCTAGCCCTAAACCCTAGCACAGAACCCTAATCCGGAGCCCTGAACCCTAACCCGGAGCCCTAAACCCTAAACCGGAGCCTTAAAGACCGTCCCGGAGCCCTAAACCCTAACCCGGAGCCCTGAACCCTAACCCGGAGCCCTAAACCCTAAAGCCTAGCCCTAAACCCTACCACGGAACCCTAATCCGGAGCCCTGAACCCTAACCCGGAGCCCTAAACCCTAAACCGGAGCCTTAAAGACCGTCCCGGAGCCCTAAACCCTAGCCCGGAGCCCTGAACCCTAACCCGGAGCACTAAACCCTAAAGCCTAGCCCTAAACCCAAGCACCGAACCCTAATCCGGAGCCCTGAACCCTAACCCGGAGCCCTAAACCCTAAAACGGAGCCTTAAAGACCGTCCCGGAGCCCTAAACTCTATCCCGGAGCCCTGAACCCTAACCCGGAGCCCTAAACCCTAAAGCCTAGCCCTAAACCCTAGCACAGAACCCTAATCCGGAGCCCTGAACCCTAACCCGGAGCCCTAAACCCTAAAACGGAGCCTTAAAGACCGTCCCGGAGCCCTAAACCCTAGCCCGGAGCCCTGAACCCTAACCCGGAGCCCTAAACCCTAAAGCCTAGCCCTAAACCCAAGCACCGAACCCTAATCCGGAGCCCTGAACCCTAACCTGGAGCCCTAAACCCTAAAACGGAGCCTTAAAGACCGTCCCGGAGCCCTAAACTCTATCCCGGAGCCCTGAACCCTAACCCGGAGCCCTAAACCCTAAAGCCTTACCCTAAACCCTAGCACAGAACCCAAATCCGGAGCCCTGAACCCTAACCCGGAGCCCTAAACCCTAAAACGGAGCCTTAAAGACCGTCCCGGAGCCCTAAACCCTAACCCGGAGCCCTGAACCCTAACCCGGAGCCCTAAACCCTAAAGCCTAGCCCTAAACCCTAGCACAGAACCCTAATCCGGAGCCCTGAACCCTAACCCGGAGCCCTAAACCCTAAAACGGAGCCTTAAAGACCGTCCCGGAGCCCTAAACTCTATCCCGGAGCCCTGAACCCTAACCCGGAGCCCTAAACCCTAAAGCCTTGCCCTAAACCCTAGCACAGAACCCTAATCCGGAGCCCTGAACCCTAACCCGGAGCCCTAAACCCTAAACCGGAGCCTTAAAGACCGTCCCGGAGCCCTAAACCCTAGCCCGGAGCCCTGAACCCTAACCCGGAGCACTAAACCCTAAAGCCTAGCCCTAAACCCTAGCACAGAACCCTAATCCGGAGCCCTGAACCCTAACCCGGAGCCCTAAACCCTAAACCGGAGCCTTAAAGACCGTCCCGGAGCCCTAAACCCTAACCCGGAGCCCTGAACCCTAACCCGGAGCCCTAAACCCTAAAGCCTAGCCCTAAACCCTACCACGGAACCCTAATCCGGAGCCCTGGACCCTAACCCGGAGCCCTAAACCCTAAAACGGAGCCTCAAAGACCGTCCCGGAGCCCTAAACCCTAACCCGGAGCCCTGAACCCTAACCCGGAGCCCTAAACCCTAAAGCCTAGCCCTAAACCCAAGCACCGAACCCTAATCCGGAGCCCTGAACCCTAACCTGGAGCCCTAAACCCTAAACCGGAGCCTTAAAGACCGTCCCGGAGCCCTAAACCCTAACCCGGAGCCCTGAACCCTAACCCGGAGCCCTAAACCCTAAAGCCTAGCCCTAAACCCTACCACGGAACCCTAATCCGGAGCCCTGAACCCTAACCCGGAGCCCTAAACCCTAAACCGGAGCCTTAAAGACCGTCCCGGAGCCCTAAACCCTAGCCCGGAGCCCTGAACCCTAACCCGGAGCACTAAACCCTAAAGCCTAGCCCTAAACCCAAGCACCGAACCCTAATCCGGAGCCCTGAACCCTAACCCGGAGCCCTAAACCCTAAAACGGAGCCTTAAAGACCGTCCCGGAGCCCTAAACTCTATCCCGGAGCCCTGAACCCTAACCCGGAGCCCTAAACCCTAAAGCCTAGCCCTAAACCCTAGCACAGAACCCTAATCCGGAGCCCTGAACCCTAACCCGGAGCCCTAAACCCTAAAACGGAGCCTTAAAGACCGTCCCGGAGCCCTAAACCCTAGCCCGGAGCCCTGAACCCTAACCCGGAGCCCTAAACCCTAAAGCCTAGCCCTAAACCCAAGCACCGAACCCTAATCCGGAGCCCTGAACCCTAACCTGGAGCCCTAAACCCTAAAACGGAGCCTTAAAGACCGTCCCGGAGCCCTAAACTCTATCCCGGAGCCCTGAACCCTAACCCGGAGCCCTAAACCCTAAAGCCTTACCCTAAACCCTAGCACAGAACCCAAATCCGGAGCCCTGAACCCTAACCCGGAGCCCTAAACCCTAAAACGGAGCCTTAAAGACCGTCCCGGAGCCCTAAACCCTAACCCGGAGCCCTGAACCCTAACCCGGAGCCCTAAACCCTAAAGCCTAGCCCTAAACCCTAGCACAGAACCCTAATCCGGAGCCCTGAACCCTAACCCGGAGCCCTAAACCCTAAAACGGAGCCTTAAAGACCGTCCCGGAGCCCTAAACTCTATCCCGGAGCCCTGAACCCTAACCCGGAGCCCTAAACCCTAAAGCCTAGCCCTAAACCCTACCACGGAACCCTAATCCGGAGCCCTGGACCCTAACCCGGAGCCCTAAACCCTAAAACGGAGCCTCAAAGACCGTCCCGGAGCCCTAAACCCTAGCCCGGAGCCCTGAACCCTAACCCGGAGCCCTAAACCCTAAAGCCTAGCCCTAAACCCAAGCACCGAACCCTAATCCGGAGCCCTGAACCCTAACCCGGAGCCCTAAACCCTAAAACGGAGCCTTAAAGACCGTCCCGGAGCCCTAAACCCTAACCCGGAGCCCTGAACCCTAACCCGGAGCCCTAAACCCTAAAGCCTAGCCCTAAACCCTAGCACAGAACCCTAATCCGGAGCCCTGAACCCTAACCCGGAGCCCTAAACCCTAAAACGGAGCCTTAAAGACCGTCCCGGAGCCCTAAACTCTATCCCGGAGCCCTGAACCCTAACCCGGAGCCCTAAACCCTAAAGCCTTGCCCTAAACCCTAGCACAGAACCCTAATCCGGAGCCCTGAACCCTAACCCGGAGCCCTAAACCCTAAAACGGAGCCTTAAAGACCGTCCCGGAGCCCTAAACCCTAGCCCGGAGCCCTGAACCCTAACCCGGAGCCCTAAACCCTAAAGCCTAGCCCTAAACCCTAGCACAGAACCCTAATCCGGAGCCCTGAACCCTAACCCGGAGCCCTAAACCCTAAACCGGAGCCTTAAAGACCGTCCCGGAGCCCTAAACCCTAACCCGGAGCCCTGAACCCTAACCCGGAGCCCTAAACCCTAAAGCCTAGCCCTAAACCCTACCACGGAACCCTAATCCGGAGCCCTGAACCCTAACCCGGAGCCCTAAACCCTAAAACGGAGCCTTAAAGACCGTCCCGGAGCCCTAAACCCTAACCCGGAGCCCTGAACCCTAACCCGGAGCCCTAAACCCTAAAGCCTAGCCCTAAACCCTAGCACAGAACCCTAATCCGGAGCCCTGAACCCTAACCCGGAGCCCTAAACCCTAAAACGGAGCCTTAAAGACCGTCCCGGAGCCCTAAACCCTAACCCGGAGCCCTGAACCCTAACCCGGAGCCCTAAACCCTAAAGCCTAGCCCTAAACCCTACCACGGAACCCTAATCCGGAGCCCTGAACCCTAACCCGGAGCCCTAAACCCTAAAACGGAGCCTCAAAGACCGTCCCGGAGCCCTAAACCCTAGCCCGGAGCCCTGAACCCTAACCCGGAGCCCTAAACCCTAAAGCCTAGCCCTAAACCCTAGCACAGAACCCTAATCCGGAGCCCTGAACCCTAACCCGGAGCCCTAAACCCTAAAACGGAGCCTCAAAGACCGTCCCGGAGCCCTAAACCCTAGCCCGGAGCCCTGAACCCTAACCCGGAGCACTAAACCCTAAAGCCTAGCCCTAAACCCTAGCACAGAACCCTAATCCGGAGCCCTGAACCCTAACCCGGAGCCCTAAACCCTAAACCGGAGCCTTAAAGACCGTCCCGGAGCCCTAAACCCTAACCCGGAGCCCTGAACCCTAACCCGGAGCCCTAAACCCTAAAGCCTAGCCCTAAACCCTAGCACAGAACCCTAATCCGGAGCCCTGAACCCTAACCCGGAGCCCTAAACCCTAAAACGGAGCCTTAAAGACCGTCCCGGAGCCCTAAACCCTAGCCCGGAGCCCTGAACCCTAACCCGGAGCCCTAAACCCTAAAGCCTAGCCCTAAACCCAAGCACCGAACCCTAATCCGGAGCCCTGAACCCTAACCCGGAGCCCTAAACCCTAAAACGGAGCCTTAAAGACCGTCCCGGAGCCCTAAACTCTATCCCGGAGCCCTGAACCCTAACCCGGAGCCCTAAACCCTAAAGCCTTGCCCTAAACCCTAGCACAGAACCCAAATCCGGAGCCCTGAACCCTAACCCGGAGCCCTAAACCCTAAAACTGAGCCTTAAAGACCGTCCCGGAGCCCTAAACCCTAACCCGGAGCCCTGAACCCTAACCCGGAGCCCTAAACCCTAAAGCCTAGCCCTAAACCCTACCACGGAACCCTAATCCGGAGCCCTGAACCCTAACCCGGAGCCCTAAACCCTAAAACGGAGCCTTAAAGACCGTCCCGGAGCCCTAAACCCTAACCCGGAGCCCTGAACCCTAACCCGGAGCCCTAAACCCTAAAGCCTAGCCCTAAACCCTAGCACAGAACCCTAATCCGGAGCCCTGAACCCTAACCCGGAGCCCTAAACCCTAAAACGGAGCCTTAAAGACCGTCCCGGAGCCCTAAACTCTATCCCGGAGCCCTGAACCCTAACCCGGAGCCCTAAACCCTAAAGCCTTGCCCTAAACCCTAGCACAGAACCCAAATCCGGAGCCCTGAACCCTAACCCGGAGCCCTAAACCCTAAAACTGAGCCTTAAAGACCGTCCCGGAGCCCTAAACCCTAACCCGGAGCCCTGAACCCTAACCCGGAGCCCTAAACCCTAAAGCCTAGCCCTAAACCCTAGCACAGAACCCTAATCCGGAGCCCTGAACCCTAACCCGGAGCCCTAAACCCTAAAACGGAGCCTTAAAGACCGTCCCGGAGCCCTAAACCCTAGCCCGGAGCCCTGAACCCTAACCCGGAGCCCTAAACCCTAAAGCCTAGCCCTAAACCCTAGCACAGAACCCTAATCCGGAGCCCTGAACCCTAACCCGGAGCCCTAAACCCTAAACCGGAGCCTTAAAGACCGTCCCGGAGCCCTAAACCCTAACCCGGAGCCCTGAACCCTAACCCGGAGCCCTAAACCCTAAAGCCTAGCCCTAAACCCTACCACGGAACCCTAATCCGGAGCCCTGAACCCTAACCCGGAGCCCTAAACCCTAAACCGGAGCCTTAAAGACCGTCCCGGAGCCCTAAACCCTAGCCCGGAGCCCTGAACCCTAACCCGGAGCACTAAACCCTAAAGCCTAGCCCTAAACCCAAGCACCGAACCCTAATCCGGAGCCCTGAACCCTAACCCGGAGCCCTAAACCCTAAAACGGAGCCTTAAAGACCGTCCCGGAGCCCTAAACTCTATCCCGGAGCCCTGAACCCTAACCCGGAGCCCTAAACCCTAAAGCCTTGCCCTAAACCCTAGCACAGAACCCAAATCCGGAGCCCTGAACCCTAACCCGGAGCCCTAAACCCTAAACCGGAGCCTTAAAGACCGTCCCGGAGCCCTAAACCCTAACCCGGAGCCCTGAACCCTAACCCGGAGCCCTAAACCCTAAAGCCTAGCCCTAAACCCTAGCACAGAACCCTAATCCGGAGCCCTGAACCCTAACCCGGAGCCCTAAACCCTAAAACGGAGCCTTAAAGACCGTCCCGGAGCCCTAAACTCTATCCCGGAGCCCTGAACCCTAACCCGGAGCCCTAAACCCTAAAGCCTAGCCCTAAACCCTAGCACAGAACCCTAATCCGGAGCCCTGAACCCTAACCCGGAGCCCTAAACCCTAAAACGGAGCCTCAAAGACCGTCCCGGAGCCCTAAACCCTAGCCCGGAGCCCTGAACCCTAACCCGGAGCACTAAACCCTAAAGCCTAGCCCTAAACCCTAGCACAGAACCCTAATCCGGAGCCCTGAACCCTAACCCGGAGCCCTAAACCCTAAACCGGAGCCTTAAAGACCGTCCCGGAGCCCTAAACCCTAACCCGGAGCCCTGAACCCTAACCCGGAGCCCTAAACCCTAAAGCCTAGCCCTAAACCCTAGCACAGAACCCTAATCCGGAGCCCTGAACCCTAACCCGGAGCCCTAAACCCTAAAACGGAGCCTTAAAGACCGTCCCGGAGCCCTAAACCCTAGCCCGGAGCCCTGAACCCTAACCCGGAGCCCTAAACCCTAAAGCCTAGCCCTAAACCCAAGCACCGAACCCTAATCCGGAGCCCTGAACCCTAACCCGGAGCCCTAAACCCTAAAACGGAGCCTTAAAGACCGTCCCGGAGCCCTAAACTCTATCCCGGAGCCCTGAACCCTAACCCGGAGCCCTAAACCCTAAAGCCTTGCCCTAAACCCTAGCACAGAACCCAAATCCGGAGCCCTGAACCCTAACCCGGAGCCCTAAACCCTAAAACTGAGCCTTAAAGACCGTCCCGGAGCCCTAAACCCTAACCCGGAGCCCTGAACCCTAACCCGGAGCCCTAAACCCTAAAGCCTAGCCCTAAACCCTAGCACAGAACCCTAATCCGGAGCCCTGAACCCTAACCCGGAGCCCTAAACCCTAAAACGGAGCCTTAAAGACCGTCCCGGAGCCCTAAACCCTAGCCCGGAGCCCTGAACCCTAACCCGGAGCCCTAAACCCTAAAGCCTAGCCCTAAACCCAAGCACCGAACCCTAATCCGGAGCCCTGAACCCTAACCCGGAGCCCTAAACCCTAAAACGGAGCCTTAAAGACCGTCCCGGAGCCCTAAACTCTATCCCGGAGCCCTGAACCCTAACCCGGAGCCCTAAACCCTAAAGCCTTGCCCTAAACCCTAGCACAGAACCCAAATCCGGAGCCCTGAACCCTAACCCGGAGCCCTAAACCCTAAAACTGAGCCTTAAAGACCGTCCCGGAGCCCTAAACCCTAACCCGGAGCCCTGAACCCTAACCCGGAGCCCTAAACCCTAAAGCCTAGCCCTAAACCCTACCACGGAACCCTAATCCGGAGCCCTGAACCCTAACCCGGAGCCCTAAACCCTAAAACGGAGCCTTAAAGACCGTCCCGGAGCCCTAAACCCTAACCCGGAGCCCTGAACCCTAACCCGGAGCCCTAAACCCTAAAGCCTAGCCCTAAACCCTAGCACAGAACCCTAATCCGGAGCCCTGAACCCTAACCCGGAGCCCTAAACCCTAAAACGGAGCCTTAAAGACCGTCCCGGAGCCCTAAACTCTATCCCGGAGCCCTGAACCCTAACCCGGAGCCCTAAACCCTAAAGCCTTGCCCTAAACCCTAGCACAGAACCCAAATCCGGAGCCCTGAACCCTAACCCGGAGCCCTAAACCCTAAAACGGAGCCTCAAAGACCGTCCCGGAGCCCTAAACTCTATCCCGGAGCCCTGAACCCTAACCCGGAGCCCTAAACCCTAAAGCCTTGCCCTAAACCCTAGCACAGAACCCAAATCCGGAGCCCTGAACCCTAACCCGGAGCCCTAAACCCTAAAACTGAGCCTTAAAGACCGTCCCGGAGCCCTAAACCCTAACCCGGAGCCCTGAACCCTAACCCGGAGCCCTAAACCCTAAAGCCTAGCCCTAAACCCTACCACGGAACCCTAATCCGGAGCCCTGAACCCTAACCCGGAGCCCTAAACCCTAAAACGGAGCCTCAAAGACCGTCCCGGAGCCCTAAACCCTAGCCCGGAGCCCTGAACCCTAACCCGGAGCCCTAAACCCTAAAGCCTAGCCCTAAACCCTAGCACAGAACCCTAATCCGGAGCCCTGAACCCTAACCCGGAGCCCTAAACCCTAAAACGGAGCCTCAAAGACCGTCCCGGAGCCCTAAACCCTAGCCCGGAGCCCTGAACCCTAACCCGGAGCACTAAACCCTAAAGCCTAGCCCTAAACCCTAGCACAGAACCCTAATCCGGAGCCCTGAACCCTAACCCGGAGCCCTAAACCCTAAACCGGAGCCTTAAAGACCGTCCCGGAGCCCTAAACCCTAACCCGGAGCCCTGAACCCTAACCCGGAGCCCTAAACCCTAAAGCCTAGCCCTAAACCCTAGCACAGAACCCTAATCCGGAGCCCTGAACCCTAACCCGGAGCCCTAAACCCTAAAACGGAGCCTCAAAGACCGTCCCGGAGCCCTAAACCCTAGCCCGGAGCCCTGAACCCTAACCCGGAGCACTAAACCCTAAAGCCTAGCCCTAAACCCTAGCACAGAACCCTAATCCGGAGCCCTGAACCCTAACCCGGAGCCCTAAACCCTAAACCGGAGCCTTAAAGACCGTCCCGGAGCCCTAAACCCTAACCCGGAGCCCTGAACCCTAACCCGGAGCCCTAAACCCTAAAGCCTAGCCCTAAACCCTAGCACAGAACCCTAATCCGGAGCCCTGAACCCTAACCCGGAGCCCTAAACCCTAAAACGGAGCCTTAAAGACCGTCCCGGAGCCCTAAACCCTAGCCCGGAGCCCTGAACCCTAACCCGGAGCCCTAAACCCTAAAGCCTAGCCCTAAACCCAAGCACCGAACCCTAATCCGGAGCCCTGAACCCTAACCCGGAGCCCTAAACCCTAAAACGGAGCCTTAAAGACCGTCCCGGAGCCCTAAACTCTATCCCGGAGCCCTGAACCCTAACCCGGAGCCCTAAACCCTAAAGCCTTGCCCTAAACCCTAGCACAGAACCCAAATCCGGAGCCCTGAACCCTAACCCGGAGCCCTAAACCCTAAAACTGAGCCTTAAAGACCGTCCCGGAGCCCTAAACCCTAACCCGGAGCCCTGAACCCTAACCCGGAGCCCTAAACCCTAAAGCCTAGCCCTAAACCCTACCACGGAACCCTAATCCGGAGCCCTGAACCCTAACCCGGAGCCCTAAACCCTAAAACGGAGCCTTAAAGACCGTCCCGGAGCCCTAAACCCTAACCCGGAGCCCTGAACCCTAACCCGGAGCCCTAAACCCTAAAGCCTAGCCCTAAACCCTAGCACAGAACCCTAATCCGGAGCCCTGAACCCTAACCCGGAGCCCTAAACCCTAAAACGGAGCCTCAAAGACCGTCCCGGAGCCCTAAACCCTAGCCCGGAGCCCTGAACCCTAACCCGGAGCCCTAAACCCTAAAGCCTAGCCCTAAACCCAAGCACCGAACCCTAATCCGGAGCCCTGAACCCTAACCCGGAGCCCTAAACCCTAAAACGGAGCCTCAAAGACCGTCCCGGAGCCCTAAACCCTAGCCCGGAGCCCTGAACCCTAACCCGGAGCCCTAAACCCTAAAGCCTAGCCCTAAACCCAAGCACCGAACCCTAATCCGGAGCCCTGAACCCTAACCTGGAGCCCTAAACCCTAAAACGGAGCCTTAAAGACCGTCCCGGAGCCCTAAACTCTATCCCGGAGCCCTGAACCCTAACCCGGAGCCCTAAACCCTAAAGCCTTACCCTAAACCCTAGCACAGAACCCAAATCCGGAGCCCTGAACCCTAACCCGGAGCCCTAAACCCTAAAACGGAGCCTTAAAGACCGTCCCGGAGCCCTAAACCCTAACCCGGAGCCCTGAACCCTAACCCGGAGCCCTAAACCCTAAAGCCTAGCCCTAAACCCTACCACGGAACCCTAATCCGGAGCCCTGAACCCTAACCCGGAGCCCTAAACCCTAAACCGGAGCCTTAAAGACCGTCCCGGAGCCCTAAACCCTAACCCGGAGCCCTGAACCCTAACCCGGAGCCCTAAACCCTAAAGCCTAGCCCTAAACCCTAGCACAGAACCCTAATCCGGAGCCCTGAACCCTAACCCGGAGCCCTAAACCCTAAAACGGAGCCTTAAAGACCGTCCCGGAGCCCTAAACCCTAGCCCGGAGCCCTGAACCCTAACCCGGAGCCCTAAACCCTAAAGCCTAGCCCTAAACCCAAGCACCGAACCCTAATCCGGAGCCCTGAACCCTAACCCGGAGCCCTAAACCCTAAAACGGAGCCTTAAAGACCGTCCCGGAGCCCTAAACTCTATCCCGGAGCCCTGAACCCTAACCCGGAGCCCTAAACCCTAAAGCCTTGCCCTAAACCCTAGCACAGAACCCAAATCCGGAGCCCTGAACCCTAACCCGGAGCCCTAAACCCTAAAACTGAGCCTTAAAGACCGTCCCGGAGCCCTAAACCCTAACCCGGAGCCCTGAACCCTAACCCGGAGCCCTAAACCCTAAAGCCTAGCCCTAAACCCTACCACGGAACCCTAATCCGGAGCCCTGAACCCTAACCCGGAGCCCTAAACCCTAAAACGGAGCCTCAAAGACCGTCCCGGAGCCCTAAACCCTAGCCCGGAGCCCTGAACCCTAACCCGGAGCCCTAAACCCTAAAGCCTAGCCCTAAACCCTAGCACAGAACCCTAATCCGGAGCCCTGAACCCTAACCCGGAGCCCTAAACCCTAAAACGGAGCCTCAAAGACCGTCCCGGAGCCCTAAACCCTAGCCCGGAGCCCTGAACCCTAACCCGGAGCACTAAACCCTAAAGCCTAGCCCTAAACCCTAGCACAGAACCCTAATCCGGAGCCCTGAACCCTAACCCGGAGCCCTAAACCCTAAACCGGAGCCTTAAAGACCGTCCCGGAGCCCTAAACCCTAACCCGGAGCCCTGAACCCTAACCCGGAGCCCTAAACCCTAAAGCCTAGCCCTAAACCCTAGCACAGAACCCTAATCCGGAGCCCTGAACCCTAACCCGGAGCCCTAAACCCTAAAACGGAGCCTTAAAGACCGTCCCGGAGCCCTAAACCCTAGCCCGGAGCCCTGAACCCTAACCCGGAGCCCTAAACCCTAAAGCCTAGCCCTAAACCCAAGCACCGAACCCTAATCCGGAGCCCTGAACCCTAACCCGGAGCCCTAAACCCTAAAACGGAGCCTTAAAGACCGTCCCGGAGCCCTAAACTCTATCCCGGAGCCCTGAACCCTAACCCGGAGCCCTAAACCCTAAAGCCTTGCCCTAAACCCTAGCACAGAACCCAAATCCGGAGCCCTGAACCCTAACCCGGAGCCCTAAACCCTAAAACTGAGCCTTAAAGACCGTCCCGGAGCCCTAAACCCTAACCCGGAGCCCTGAACCCTAACCCGGAGCCCTAAACCCTAAAGCCTAGCCCTAAACCCTACCACGGAACCCTAATCCGGAGCCCTGAACCCTAACCCGGAGCCCTAAACCCTAAAACGGAGCCTTAAAGACCGTCCCGGAGCCCTAAACCCTAACCCGGAGCCCTGAACCCTAACCCGGAGCCCTAAACCCTAAAGCCTAGCCCTAAACCCTAGCACAGAACCCTAATCCGGAGCCCTGAACCCTAACCCGGAGCCCTAAACCCTAAAACGGAGCCTTAAAGACCGTCCCGGAGCCCTAAACTCTATCCCGGAGCCCTGAACCCTAACCCGGAGCCCTAAACCCTAAAGCCTTGCCCTAAACCCTAGCACAGAACCCAAATCCGGAGCCCTGAACCCTAACCCGGAGCCCTAAACCCTAAAACGGAGCCTCAAAGACCGTCCCGGAGCCCTAAACTCTATCCCGGAGCCCTGAACCCTAACCCGGAGCCCTAAACCCTAAAGCCTTGCCCTAAACCCTAGCACAGAACCCAAATCCGGAGCCCTGAACCCTAACCCGGAGCCCTAAACCCTAAAACTGAGCCTTAAAGACCGTCCCGGAGCCCTAAACCCTAACCCGGAGCCCTGAACCCTAACCCGGAGCCCTAAACCCTAAAGCCTAGCCCTAAACCCTACCACGGAACCCTAATCCGGAGCCCTGAACCCTAACCCGGAGCCCTAAACCCTAAAACGGAGCCTCAAAGACCGTCCCGGAGCCCTAAACCCTAGCCCGGAGCCCTGAACCCTAACCCGGAGCCCTAAACCCTAAAGCCTAGCCCTAAACCCTAGCACAGAACCCTAATCCGGAGCCCTGAACCCTAACCCGGAGCCCTAAACCCTAAAACGGAGCCTCAAAGACCGTCCCGGAGCCCTAAACCCTAGCCCGGAGCCCTGAACCCTAACCCGGAGCACTAAACCCTAAAGCCTAGCCCTAAACCCTAGCACAGAACCCTAATCCGGAGCCCTGAACCCTAACCCGGAGCCCTAAACCCTAAACCGGAGCCTTAAAGACCGTCCCGGAGCCCTAAACCCTAACCCGGAGCCCTGAACCCTAACCCGGAGCCCTAAACCCTAAAGCCTAGCCCTAAACCCTAGCACAGAACCCTAATCCGGAGCCCTGAACCCTAACCCGGAGCCCTAAACCCTAAAACGGAGCCTTAAAGACCGTCCCGGAGCCCTAAACCCTAGCCCGGAGCCCTGAACCCTAACCCGGAGCCCTAAACCCTAAAGCCTAGCCCTAAACCCAAGCACCGAACCCTAATCCGGAGCCCTGAACCCTAACCTGGAGCCCTAAACCCTAAAACGGAGCCTTAAAGACCGTCCCGGAGCCCTAAACTCTATCCCGGAGCCCTGAACCCTAACCCGGAGCCCTAAACCCTAAAGCCTTACCCTAAACCCTAGCACAGAACCCAAATCCGGAGCCCTGAACCCTAACCCGGAGCCCTAAACCCTAAAACGGAGCCTTAAAGACCGTCCCGGAGCCCTAAACCCTAACCCGGAGCCCTGAACCCTAACCCGGAGCCCTAAACCCTAAAGCCTAGCCCTAAACCCTAGCACAGAACCCTAATCCGGAGCCCTGAACCCTAACCCGGAGCCCTAAACCCTAAAACGGAGCCTCAAAGACCGTCCCGGAGCCCTAAACTCTATCCCGGAGCCCTGAACCCTAACCCGGAGCCCTAAACCCTAAAGCCTTGCCCTAAACCCTAGCACAGAACCCAAATCCGGAGCCCTGAACCCTAACCCGGAGCCCTAAACCCTAAAACTGAGCCTTAAAGACCGTCCCGGAGCCCTAAACCCTAACCCGGAGCCCTGAACCCTAACCCGGAGCCCTAAACCCTAAAGCCTAGCCCTAAACCCTAGCACAGAACCCTAATCCGGAGCCCTGAACCCTAACCCGGAGCCCTAAACCCTAAAACGGAGCCTTAAAGACCGTCCCGGAGCCCTAAACTCTATCCCGGAGCCCTGAACCCTAACCCGGAGCCCTAAACCCTAAAGCCTTGCCCTAAACCCTAGCACAGAACCCAAATCCGGAGCCCTGAACCCTAACCCGGAGCCCTAAACCCTAAAACGGAGCCTCAAAGACCGTCCCGGAGCCCTAAACTCTATCCCGGAGCCCTGAACCCTAACCCGGAGCCCTAAACCCTAAAGCCTTGCCCTAAACCCTAGCACAGAACCCAAATCCGGAGCCCTGAACCCTAACCCGGAGCCCTAAACCCTAAAACTGAGCCTTAAAGACCGTCCCGGAGCCCTAAACCCTAACCCGGAGCCCTGAACCCTAACCCGGAGCCCTAAACCCTAAAGCCTAGCCCTAAACCCTACCACGGAACCCTAATCCGGAGCCCTGAACCCTAACCCGGAGCCCTAAACCCTAAAACGGAGCCTCAAAGACCGTCCCGGAGCCCTAAACCCTAGCCCGGAGCCCTGAACCCTAACCCGGAGCCCTAAACCCTAAAGCCTAGCCCTAAACCCTAGCACAGAACCCTAATCCGGAGCCCTGAACCCTAACCCGGAGCCCTAAACCCTAAAACGGAGCCTCAAAGACCGTCCCGGAGCCCTAAACCCTAGCCCGGAGCCCTGAACCCTAACCCGGAGCACTAAACCCTAAAGCCTAGCCCTAAACCCTAGCACAGAACCCTAATCCGGAGCCCTGAACCCTAACCCGGAGCCCTAAACCCTAAACCGGAGCCTTAAAGACCGTCCCGGAGCCCTAAACCCTAACCCGGAGCCCTGAACCCTAACCCGGAGCCCTAAACCCTAAAGCCTAGCCCTAAACCCTAGCACAGAACCCTAATCCGGAGCCCTGAACCCTAACCCGGAGCCCTAAACCCTAAAACGGAGCCTTAAAGACCGTCCCGGAGCCCTAAACCCTAGCCCGGAGCCCTGAACCCTAACCCGGAGCCCTAAACCCTAAAGCCTAGCCCTAAACCCAAGCACCGAACCCTAATCCGGAGCCCTGAACCCTAACCCGGAGCCCTAAACCCTAAAACGGAGCCTTAAAGACCGTCCCGGAGCCCTAAACTCTATCCCGGAGCCCTGAACCCTAACCCGGAGCCCTAAACCCTAAAGCCTTGCCCTAAACCCTAGCACAGAACCCAAATCCGGAGCCCTGAACCCTAACCCGGAGCCCTAAACCCTAAAACTGAGCCTTAAAGACAGTCCCGGAGCCCTAAACCCTAACCCGGAGCCCTGAACCCTAACCCGGAGCCCTAAACCCTAAAGCCTAGCCCTAAACCCTACCACGGAACCCTAATCCGGAGCCCTGGACCCTAACCCGGAGCCCTAAACCCTAAAACGGAGCCTCAAAGACCGTCCCGGAGCCCTAAACCCTAGCCCGGAGCCCTGAACCCTAACCCGGAGCCCTAAACCCTAAAGCCTAGCCCTAAACCCAAGCACCGAACCCTAATCCGGAGCCCTGAACCCTAACCCGGAGCCCTAAACCCTAAAACGGAGCCTCAAAGACCGTCCCGGAGCCCTAAACCCTAGCCCGGAGCCCTGAACCCTAACCCGGAGCCCTAAACCCTAAAGCCTAGCCCTAAACCCAAGCACCGAACCCTAATCCGGAGCCCTGAACCCTAACCTGGAGCCCTAAACCCTAAAACGGAGCCTTAAAGACCGTCCCGGAGCCCTAAACTCTATCCCGGAGCCCTGAACCCTAACCCGGAGCCCTAAACCCTAAAGCCTTACCCTAAACCCTAGCACAGAACCCAAATCCGGAGCCCTGAACCCTAACCCGGAGCCCTAAACCCTAAAACGGAGCCTTAAAGACCGTCCCGGAGCCCTAAACCCTAACCCGGAGCCCTGAACCCTAACCCGGAGCCCTAAACCCTAAAGCCTAGCCCTAAACCCTAGCACAGAACCCTAATCCGGAGCCCTGAACCCTAACCCGGAGCCCTAAACCCTAAAACGGAGCCTCCCATGAAGCGACGATCACCGGCCTCATCCATAACTGTGAAACTTGTATATGTTATACTGTGCTTTTGTTTAACCGCATGCACCCTAGCGGTTTTCCCACTGTACGCAGCGGTTTTGAAAAACCCGCGTTACATGACGAGCTGAGCTCGTCATGAGTGTACGAGAGGCGTAACTCATGACGAGCTCAGCTCGTCATGAGCGTCAAAGGGGTTAAATGCTTGTGCTTCATTGCTCTGAAAGAGATCGGGGGATTATTCTGAGAATAAATACATATATTTTTAAAAAATATAACTTGTGTGGTGTCCTTTCATTTGTTATTACAGGATTGCATATGGTAAAACAGCTGGCTTCACATGTCCTCTTGAGTTAAGCCTTTAGGCTGCTTAGTCCATGCTACCTCTAGGATAGCTTGTCGTTAAGGTTGACTTACAACCTCCACCATAAGGGATTGTTTGGACTGATATAAGGTGCCCTTAGAATTGGAGACATCATACATCAGGCCAACTTCTCACATTGGTGAGCAGCGGTTGGATTTGAGCTTTGCTGTTGTTTTACCTTTGCAATCTTTTATCAAATTGAAAGATCACATTAAGTACCATAGGTACATATAAATAAAAGCTTAACATATTTAAGTTCAACTGAACTTAGTAGTTGTAGGTAGAAGGGCTTAGCACACCCTGACTACAACTCACTAGCAAGGTACAGTAGGAAAACACTTACGGGCACATGCATCATTCATACATTTTGCATTTCTTAATTTGCGAAAATTACCGAATCGCAAATTAAGAATTGCAAAATGCTATGCATCATTTTTTTCGCTATTTATTTGTGATTCGGTAAAAATCGCAAATTTTACCGAATCGCAAATAAATAGCGAATTTCTAAGTGCTTTTTCGCAAATCCCATTGATTCCTATGGGCCGAAAGGCCCATAGAAGTCTATGGGAAGGCATTTACAAATTCGCAATTTGTTGATGCATTCCAAGGGTGCAGGGGGGGGTCCAAAGGACCCCCCCCTGCACCCCTGAAATGTATTTGAAAGTGCATGTTTCAAACACACATGTCCTAAGGACATGTGTGTCTGTAACATGACAGTGTAAAAAATGCATTTTTTTGCATTTTGAAAGATTTTTGCAAATTAACACGAGGGTCAACCTCGTGTTAATTTGCACTTCCAATTTCAAAATTCGCATTTTTTTTTAAATTGATGCATTGCATTTAAGAAATCGCATAAATGCGATTCCTTAAATGCAATCGCATTTTTAAGAAATGCAAAAAAATGCGAATATTGAAAAAATGTGTGATGCATCCCAAAAACGTATTTAGGAAGTGCAAACGGCCGAATTTACCGATTCGCACCGTTTGCACTTCCTAAATAGGTTGATGCATGTGGGGGTTAGTGTAGATAAGTGCATCACTTACACCTCACTAGAGTCATGTCTGGCACAGGTGAAGCTATAAGCTCTCTACCTTTGGTGGTTGACCCTCCACAGGCAACCTCAGACTATGACAAGTTCAGCCATAGGGACTTGAGTGCCTTGTGCACTGCAAGGAGGCTGAAAAAGGGTCACAACCCTACCATTCCTATCCTGATAGCCATCCTGGAGAAGGATGATCTTGAGAAAGGCAGAACAGTCCCCTCAGGGTCAGGAGAAGGAGTGAATCCCCCAGATAATGAGAACACCACCCCAGAAGTAGAAAATGAGGAGGCAGACCCTGAATCAGAAGGCGAAGAGTCAGATCATGATCAGAGGGATACCCAGGTACCAGTGGTAAGGCTTAGCCAAGCCAACTTGGTCCTACATGGGAATAGAGAAGGGAATCACTTCCCCTGACCCAATAGCAGAATTCTCCCAGGCAATAGAAGAGAGAGAACTCCTTCCAGGGATTCTCACATTTCTAGTGCCTCAAGAGAATCTCAGAGAGGAATGACTTCCCCTCAGAGGAAAGAACTTAAGGCCAGGATGAGAGCTGTTAGACTCCACATAGAGAGGGAGGAAGTAGCCCTGGCCCAAGCTAGACTTGCTTTGGCAAGAGAACAGAGATTGAGTGGGGAGACTCCCACTGGTGGCAGCATTATCCCTAAGGATAAAGACAGGTCCTATGAACATAGAAACCTGAGTAAGATTGTGCCCCCCTACAAGGAAGGGGATGACATCCACAAATGGATGACTGCTCTGGAGAGAGCCTGCATGGTACAGCAGGTCCCTTCAGATCAGTGGGCAGCAATCTTGTGGCTCTCCTTTTCTGAGAAATGGAGAGATAAGCTCCTCACTGTTAGACCTGAGGATGCTAAAAACTACTCTGTCCTGAAGAGTGCTCTTATTGATGGGTTTGGCCTAACCACTGAGCAATACAGGTTGTTGTGAAGAGACAACCAAAAAGCACAGACTCAGGACTGGACTGATTTTGTAGATTGTGATACTAAGGCTCTGGAAGGTTGGCTACATGGCAGCAAAGTGCATGACTATACAGGATTGTATAGTTTGATTATGAGGGAGCAGATCCTAAGTAATTGTCAGAACCAGCTTTTACACCAGCACCTGGTGGACTCAGATCTGACCTCTCCACAAGAATTGGGTAAGAGGGCAGACAAATGGGTCAGAACCAGGATTAGGCCTAAGAATCAGGGTAATGACCAAAAGAAGGATACTTCCAAGGCGAAGGGTGGGGTTAAATCTAAAGAAAAGGGTGGGGTTAAATCTAAAGAAAAGTCTACCACAGGGCCCCAAAACTCCAAGGGTGGGGGTGGGTCCCAAAACACTTCCTCTGACCAGAAGAAACCTTATTGCCATGTCTGTAAACAGCCTGGCCACTGGAAAACTGATAGCCGTTGTCCCAGGAATAACAATAAGGAAAACATACCTCCAAGTAAAGCTCCAACACCTCCTGTTATTGTCAGCAGTAATCCCCCAGGTGGTGGGAGCACCCCCAAGAATTTGGGTGGCTTTACTTTTGGAGCTCAGGTGGATTCTGGCCTAACCAGGTCCCCTAATACAGACACTATTGTCTATGAAAATGGCATGGGGTTTGCCAACTTCACTGATTGCCCAAACACTTCGAGCAAGTATAGACAGGAGCCCATCATCAATGGTCAAAAAGTTGAGGCCTACAGAGAGACAGGGGCTAGTATCACTATGGTGACTGAGAATCTAGTCCCCTCAAGGCAACTTTTACCTGGTGCCACATATCAGGTGACTAACATTGATGGAGTGCAGAGAAATCATCCCATGGCAGTAGTAAATCTCAGCTGGGTAGGTGTCACTGGCCCAAAGAGAGTGGAAGTGTCAGCAAACTTGCCTGTAGATTGTCTACTTGGGAATGATTTGGAAATCTCAGCCTGGGCTGAGGTTGAGCAAGAAACCCATTCTAAAATGGTAAATATCCATGGAAAGGTTAGTGGGGCTGAGGTTCCGTGACGATTTGAACGCGTGTTTTTAACATTGTCGCAAATACATAATTTTGGTATCAGTGAACCGCAAATGATCCATTTAGTATATCCTGGTGTTTTCACTATGCTACGAGCAAGAGCACTCCTGTTACAAACACATTTCTGATCTAACCGTGGCATCCATCTTAGAACAAGGAAGCCATTTTGTATTCCTTGCCCTCACATAGTCAATGGACACGCAATGACCTCTTTTCATTTAAGGACACGTAGGCTTTAGCCGGCAATTCACCTTGCTAGTGACACGTGCACCTTAGGCCAGCAAAGCTGTAGCAGCATGACTCGGCAAGAGCTGCCTCCCCAGCCTGAGGCCAGTCCTGCTATACTGGTTCCCGTGTTCGTTGGCCTGATCATGATTAGGCGGCTGAAGCTGGTAACCGTGCCCATTTACGACCCACAAACATCTCTTATCCTACTTTTCTATCTTCTGCACCTGGCTCTGCTCCTTTCCTTCTGGGCCTTTATTAGGGGGAGGTAACGAAATTTACGATGAGGCGGTCCGGGTCTTGAATGAAAAGTTGACATGGGATTATGATGGAATAGTGGGAACCCCTCGTTCGTAATGTTTTGACATCAGATATTGTTGACGATTCCTGTGCAACGCCAAATATTTATTGTTTTAGATACGAAGTTTTTGGAATGTGCTAACATGTAAAGAATTTGCCTGAAGCCCAATATTCAGTATATAAGGAGCAACCCTCTTTGTACAAATTGAACAGGCTCCTGGATACTGCCCGTGTGCAGTTTCTGTGACTTCTGTGTCCCTGCAGTAATAAACCTTTGGTCTTTGACGCCACCATCGAGAAGCCCGTGTTTCTGTTTATTTTTGCACCGAGACAGGTAGAACTCCGGGGTCTTCGGGTGTTATCCCTGACACCTCTGGACAGAACAAAAAAAAAAGTCCAGAACTCCAGGGCTGTGATGGCCACAGCCCCAATCCAAGATGTCCTTCCTGAAAAGGTTGGTAGGGCTGTGCAAGACTCAGCCCCATCTTCAGCAGAATCCCTTCCCTGAAAAGATTACTTTAGCAGGGCTGTGATGGTAACAGCCCATACCCAAACTGAGTCCCTTCCTGAAAAGGTTGGTGGGGCTGTGATGGCCACAGCCCAAACTCAAACTGATTCATGTGTTGTGAAGCCTGAAACTATGGATCACTCCACACAAACAGAGAGCATTGAGGAGGAAGAGAAATCTCCCTCCCACCAGACATTAGGAAAGGACCAGCCTCCTCAGGGAACTGATCTTACCCCCTGTGAAGAAACTGCCCCAGAGGTAGTCAGGCCTAGCCTGACAGAGCCCCTGATGTCAGTGGACCCTTCCAAGGTGGGACCCAGTCTGGAGCAGGTAACCTGCCCCTCTCTACCCTGCCTCAATCAGCCCAGGGTTGCAGAGGTCAAGGAAGTCAGTGAGGCCCAGAGGGCCCCCTGTCAAATAAAACACCCCATCAGCAGATTAGGGGCACCAAAGCTAGCAGCCCTAGCCAGGTACAAACTTTAAAAGTTCCTGAGGGATCCCCCATACAACTAGTTAGGGACCTCCCCAGATGGACACTGTTGGGCACAGCCAACCCTGGAACCCAAAGGCCCCAAACCTGACCTATCCCTCCAGTAAGCCAACCAAAGGGACCCAGCCTCCAGCTGTAGGCAGCCAGAGGTTGACCCTGAGAGCACAGTGCAACTCAGTCAAGGAAAGAAAGGCACACATGGTGGAGGATGATTGGAGGCAGCTGAGCCCTAATTTAGTGGAGCCTCACTTCAGTACTCCGTCTCAACACCAGCCTTTTACTTTGCCAAAACACACCACAGGTAGTGATTCCCTATGGTGGAGACCCTCTGATACCCCTATGGTGAGGGATTGCTTAGTGGACCATGAGACAGGGGGTAACCATGCTAGTGCAGGTACTTCCTTATATGGCCACTCAGGCAATATAGGCTTACCTGGTCAAGGATAGCCTTATCTCCTTTCGTTTGGGGGGGGAGGGGGCTATGTAGGAAGGCGGATACCTGACTATGGTTACCCCAGATTTTTTTGCCTTGTGTTTAGCTGTTTTTTTACTTAGTTGGCCTGGGACCCTGCTATTCAGGGCCCCAGGCTATCTGCTCTCTCTTTAGAATGGACTCCATGTACTATAGGTACATCACCAATTTGGTACTGGACACCTTATCAGCCCCTGTACAGTGCACTATAGGTGCCCAGGGCATAGATGCATCCAAGGCCTACCAGGGGCTGCAGCATATCTTTTGCCACCCCTGGCTGGTACTTAAATCGACACAACTGGCTGTTATGTTATGTTATTAAATTATTTATTGAGCGCACTATTACTGATTAGTTTCTTGGCGCTTAGGTCGACAGTAGCACAGTCAGGGTGAGAAGTGAAAAGTAATTAAAATGCTTGTCTGAATAACCAAGTCTTCAGTGCTTTCCGAAAGGATAAAAGATCTTGACAGTAACGGATCTCCAGTGGGAAAGTGTTCCATAAACAAGGGGCAAGTGTTGCAAACCTACGTCCACCAGCCCATTTAAGTTTGAAAGGGGGGGGTCTGAAGAAGGCCTTGATGAAGTGAACGAAGGTTGCGAGAAGGAACATATCTAGTGCTGTTCACACAGCTGGGGCAAGGTGGTATACTCACCCCTTGCTTAGATATAGTATACCTATGTCTAAACCTATATCTGGACACATAGACACCTATAAGTCACTCCTATGGCAGGCCTTTACAATCCTGGAGGCACAGTGCTTGGTTTTATGTGAGATGGTGCTCTAGCATGAGCTGAGCCTGTCTGCAGTGTTGGAACCATTTCCTTAATGCTGTTTCAGTGATACTGTCATACCATATACTCTTAAGTGCATTATAATCCTTGCGGTTAATGCTAACTTTGGTTTGGCTTTATCAAAACATGTCGTGTTTGGTGTCATACACTTTGGAATACTACCCCCTCACCAGTTCTGGCAACGGGGGTAGCATTCCACCCTTCTAGAGGGAGAAGACATGTTACTTTACTTAAAACACGGTTAATCCTAACCAGAGCCCCAGCATCCCAAAATGGATGCTGCTGCCCCGACACGAGTCTGACCTCCTGCTGCTGACCGAAACTTGGCAGGGGAGGCCTGGACAAAGGGTTTCCTGTCACAGGGAGGTGCTACACCACCCCAGACAGGAGATAGTGGATTGGAGCAAGGAGGGTTAAAAAGAAACTAGACACTGCCTGGGGCGCACAAGGTGTCCCAGGCAAAATCCAGTCAAACCGGTTCTGGGGCACTCCAGCCCCAGTCCGGGCGCGAAACTGGACAAAGGGAAAGGGGTGTAACCACCCCCTTCCTGGGTCCCACCCATAGGAGGGACCTAGCAGGTAATCCAGCCCCTTGATTTGGAATAAAGGTAGGAGCTGTGCAGATGCACATCAGATTATCCTGACTGAAACGTATGAAACGAAACTCTGGACCCTTCGACATCCTACTCGATATAGAAGACTGAAGAATCTTCCTTGTGGTCAAGGAGTGACCACCCTGTGCAAACAGGCACCATCCAGCGATTCACCATTTGCTTTGTTGCAGTTCCCGCCAGAACTCAAGTGACAGAGATCAACAAGACCCAGCGTTCCTGCCTTCCAACAGCTCGATCCACAGCCACAGCAAAGCTGAGACCCATGGAAGCGACCTGAAGCGTGGGGCTGGCCATCTTAGAAAAACAACGAAGCGCTGACCGTGCAGCTTCTGAGGCTTCCTCGAGCTGTGCATTGGAGCGTGAGAAGCTCTAGCCCCGAGCAGCTTTTGCACCAAAGCTCACCCCTCCACACTCACCGAGTGCTGCGTGGGACCCTTTTGCATTTTCCTGCTTGACGCATTGGTCTGGTCGCTTGCCCGTTGGCTAGCGGCCCCAGTACTGATGAACCTTTGAATTTGCTCTGCTAGTCTGGTTGCTCCCGACTGGCCCTCACTCCCCTGAAAAGGAGCACTCGATCTGACCTTCCTGGTCCGGTCAAGAAGCGATCTTCGAATCCTGCGTGGGTTGCCCTTGCCAAGGCTTGTTAACTCCGATCCGGAATCCGACACCGCCGACAGTGAGAGCCTTTGTAGGACAGCTTGTGATCTACTCCTGGACATCCTCGGTGCCCCAGAGTCCATGTGGCAGCAGAGACAAGCTTCACATCAAGCACCTGATTGCGCCCGACATCGCCTGGTTCCTTCATGGTTCCTTCCTGGTCACTGGCTAGTGACCCAGACTCTGTCCCCTCTGCTTTCAGGTACTCTACATCTTTGATCCACCCTTGGATCTAGGCATGGGCGGATTTTGCGGATTCGCAATCCGCGAATTTGCGGATTTGCGAATTTGCGGATTGCGAAAATCCGCAAAATCCGCGAATTTTGCGGATTCTTTTTTTTTTGTGTGTTCGCACGGGTTTCTGCAAGTTCGCGAGGGTTTCGTACAATTTCGCAAATTGCGAACTTACTTGTCGGGTCGCCAGTTTTGCGAACTTGTTGTTTCTACTTGCCCAGCCTGTTTGCAAGCCTTTCTTCCTCACTGCCATCCTCTGTCACCACTGGCACTCTCTTTGTTCACCCATGCCACCCTCTGGCTCACCCATGTCACCCTCTGTGTCATCACAGCACCCTCTGGTTCACCAGTGTACATTATTGGGGGAAAGCAAAGCACTGCCATCCTCTGTCAACACTGGCACTCTGGTTCACACATGCCACCCTCTGGCTGGCACTCCCATGCCACCCTCGGTGTCATCACAGCACCCTCTGGTTGACCAGTAAGTGTACATTATTGTGGCAAAGCAAAGCACACCTGCTAAGTGCTTTAAGTTTTGCAAAATTAAATTACAACAACACCTGCCCTGCCCCAACTGACATTAATGAAGGCTGGCACCTGCTTGTCTGCTCCCTTTACTTTGTGTTGCAATGTACATTTTTTTAACAGGATCTTTGTTGGCAATGGCATACTTGTAACTATTCTGTGACTGTCAGAGCAGGGTCACACAATAGTTGCAAGTAGGCAACCGAATTCTGGAGGGCCCCTTCAGGAAGCACTACAGGGAATGGTTACAAATGATGAGCTGAGGTTCCGTGACGATTTTACTCGTTTTTATAACATTGTCGTAAATACATAATTTTGGTATCAGTGAACCGCAAATGATCCATTTAGTATATCCTGGTATTTTCGCTATGCTACGAGCAAGAGCACTCCTGTTACCAACACATTTGTAATTTTCCCATGGCATCCATCTTAGATCACGGAAGCCATTTTGTATTCCTTGCCCTCACATAGTCAATGGACACGCAATGACCTCTTTTCAATTAAGGACACGTAGGCTTTGGCCGGCAATTCACCTTGCTAGTGACACGTGCACCTTAGGCCAGCAACGCTGTAGCAGCATGACTCGGCAAGACCTGCCTCCCCAGCCTGAGGCCAGTCCTGCTATACTGGTTCTTGTGTTCGTTGGCCTGATCATGATTAGGCGGCCGAAGCTGGTAACCGTGCCCATTTACGACCCACAAACATTTCTTATCCTGTCTTTCTATCTTCTACACCTGGCTCTGCTCCTTTCCTTCTGGGCCTTTATTAGGGGGAGGTAACGAAATTTACGATGAGGCGGTCCGGGTCTTGAATGAAGAATTGACATGGGATTATGATGGACTAGTGGGAACCCCTCATTTGTAATGTTTCGACATCAGATACTGTTGACGATTCCTGTGCAACGCCAAATATTTATTGTTTAAGATACGAATGTTTAGAACTGTGGTAACATGTAAAGAATTTGCCTGAAGCCCAATATTTGGTATATAAGGAGCAATCCTCTTTGTACAAATCGAACAGGCTCCTAGATACTGCCCATGTGTAGTTTCTGTGACTTCTGTGTCCCTGCAGTAATAAACCTTTGGTCTTTGACGCCACCATCGAGAAGCCCGTGTTTCTGTTTGTTTGTGCACCAAGACAGGTGGAACTCCGGGGTCTTCGGGTGTTATCCCTGACACCTCTGGACGGAACCAAAAAGTCCAGAACTCCAATTGGCGCCCAACGTGGGGCGACGTCATTCGGTACCGGTCCAAAAGCCTGAAGAGTTCGAGGAGCTTCGTGTGAAGATTTCAGAGGGAGGCGCCCCACTTCATCGATCCCGGCATATCGCAAAAGTGGCCCCGACGTTCTCTTCCACGAGGGTTCCCGTTCAGACGGCTGCAGTGGTCCGTTGCCTTGACCGTCGCCCTGTCTTGGACCCGAGGTGCAGTCCTCAGTACGGCGAAACGTGACGGGTTTCTCCTTGGTGACGTCTTCAGTGCCTCAGTTAAGTATTCAGTGGTTGCTAGTTAAATATTTTGTGAGGATTGCTCCCGTTTGAATAATCCTTTTAGTTCTCAGTTCAGTTCAGTTCTGTAAGATTATCACTGGTTATTCTGGTTACGATAATCATTCTGTTCAGTTCAGGTATCGATACATTTGTCAGTTCTGGTAGGCCTAAGTTCTCGGTTCAAGTGCGCATCTTTTTGTGTTTTGTTTGTCCTGTGTTCCGGATTATAAAATGGTAAGTCGGACAAATTGTATGTTGTCTTGTTTTAGTTGCAACAGTGATTCCCAGTTGGAGGACTCGTGTTTGGTTCCTCCGATTGGAACTCCCCTTTATGATCTATATTGCAAATTTGGTGTGGGCCCTATCTCTTATAACGAGATATGGATCCGCTACACAGAGAAAGATGGTGTCCTTAGTTGGCCACTACATGGTAGTTTTGAACCTGAAGTTCTCGATAATCTAGAAAGAAGGTTGTTTAAGAAGAAAGCCCGGCCGGCAATGTTTGATTCTTTCCGTTATTGGCGAAAAGAATCTAAACAGAGAAAGATTAAAAAGTTAAAGAAAGAACAGAAAGAGCAAGAGTTGACTTTAGAACAGTCTGCTAGGCAGCTGCAACTCAACGAGTCTGAGAAAGCGATGGAGGTGGCCGATAGAGAGCGTAATTTAGCGATAGACAAGTGCTATCCTGCTTTGCCATCGAGTACGGCTAAGATAGTAGAGGACCCTGAAAAGGATCCCCTGTTGTCTTACTTGTTACGATCACCCCCACCGTATGCACAAGGTGCTACGGCTCCACCTATACCGAATGTTCACTTACCGGTTGCTGGACAACCTGGTGTCCCTGTTCCCGCTCCCCTGAATCAAGTTCCTGTACCTCCTGTGGTCAATATTAATGTTCCTTCGACAACCCCTCTTCTAGGGTTGCCGGCTTCTTTTCCTATGCCTGTGTCGCTCACACCTGCTACTTCACAAGCTAATTTTCAAGCTACTCCTACTGTTCCTGACCTATCTGTTCCAACTGCTACTCTATTCACTGCCTCTGCTAATATTATGACTCCGCTTTCTGTTCGTCGAAGGATCACTGATTCTGTCTCTAATATTCTATCTCCCTTCTACAAAACTCTGATTAAGACTCCTACCTCTGACTCTGTGCAGAGACGTAGTCAGCTTCCCAGTACTGAGGAAAGAGGAATACTAGATTCCACTGCGCTTAGATGGGTTTCGAAAGTTGGAAGATATAATGTACAAGATGTATTAGATACATTTATGCAATGGAACGAACCGACACAACGATATGTGTTCGATGAAATGTGTTTCCTTCTACGTGAGGAATTGGAAGAAGATGACCCTGAATCAAATCTAGGAGAATTAATTAATGTTCAGAAAGAATTTGCTACAGGTATGATAGTTGGACAAAATATAAAAGAAGCGATGGAACTGGTTCTAAGTTATAGAGCCGACTCATCCCTTCTTTCACCGAGAGAGTTAGAGAAACGTAGTACGAAACGAAATCGGCAATATCCAATGAGAGAGGTTCCACCAATTTGGCGTGAAGCTGTGCAAGCTAATGCAAACCTTGGTATTGCAGCCGCTCCGGCCCAATTCCAGAGAGTATGGATACATATTCCATGGAAGCGAGCTGAAGTATTAGCAGTAAAACAGGCCTTGCCAGATCCGCGTAAAAATCCTGCAGGATACTACAAAGAGTTGGCTCAAACAGTTGACGCTTGTGTATTGAATCTTGCTGACATAGATCTGCTATTTGGTAATGTAGTACCGCAACCAATTTGGGCTAAAATTCGTAAAGAGAATCATCCAGTTGCCCTAGGTGGTGACTGGGCAGCTATAATTGCAGCGGATGGTCAACAAGTAGGTGGTTCCAAACCTGAACCTTTAATTGCTAATTTGCCTGGTAGAATAATCGATTTAATGAAAACTTTAATGCCTGCATTACGCGTTAACTGGGACAAATTGTCCGCATGCAAACAAAAGAAAGACGAAAGCGTCTCCGACTTTTTCACAAGATTCGAAGAGACTTTCGTGGATCATAGTGGTCAAGATATGAGCACAGAAGGAGGCCAGAGATTATTCGTTGATAAATTTGTGCACAATCTGTTGCCAGAACTTAGTAGTAAATTAAAGAATTCTGAAAGTGCGTGGGCTGTCTCTACGACTGCGCAAATACTTGCGACTGCTCAGTACTACGAAAATAGGGATAAAGAAGAGAAGGAAAAATCAGATAAAAAGACGAAAGATTTAAAAACTAAAGTACTTTTACAGCAAGCTTATCCGCCTCGCACGAATCAAACTAATATGCAGCAAGGGACATATCAAAGAACGGATTATAATTTTCAAAGGCCACAATATCAATGGAATCAATGTGCTTATTGCAAAAAAGAAGGTCATTATAAGAGTGATTGTCCAGTTCGGGCGCAAAATAATGATGCGGCAGCTCAGAGAGGTCGTGGTAGTTCTATGCAAAACTCTAGAGGTCGAGGACGAGGTGCTATGCCTCCACAGACAAGTGATCGCCCCTCTAATTATTTCGATCAGCGAAATGGACAATCTGCCCAACAGAATAGGTCTCCACAGTATCATGTCGAAGACTATTATGAAACTAGTGAGGAAATTCAGCAAAGTGAATACTAGGACAGCCATGGACAAAGAGAGGGAGTAGTATCAGTACCAGTAGATCAGAGTGGACCTTATGTCGCAGTAGCAACATCAGGTATAGTCGAACCGTTTCTGTTGGATACTGGTGCAGCAAAAAGTTCTATCATACATGCTAAACTCCCTGGCGCACCTTTGTCTGGCTCAACAAACGTTTCAGTAGGTTTTTCAGGCGCCCCTGTTCACAACCCTGTTTCTGGTCCTTTGTATATTTCTGTCGGACCTCGTCAATTGAAAGCACCCCTGATTTTGACGACAGGTTGTAACGAAAATCTGCTTGGTTTAGACTTGTTAAAACGCCTGTACGCGACATTGTACTGTTCTCCAGCAGGAGTACAGCTTACGTTGGGTAAAAGAATAATCTCTCCGATGTACTTATCGATGGATGCACTCCCACCAGAGCTGCGTTCACTCCCTGATACTCTTTGGGCGACTGGTCCTAATGATGTAGGTCTATTGAAAATTCCACCCTATGTAGTAACTTTGAAAGCAAATGTCAAACTTCCACGAATTCCACAATACAGAATCTCTAGTGAAGGCGAGCGTGCGCTCCTACTAATAGTACAAGACCTGATCAAGAAAGATGTTGTAGAAGAAACCAGAGGTAATGTCTGTAATAGTCCGGTACTGCCTATTTTGAAACGAACTGACCCTACAAAGCCTCCAGTATATAGGTTCGTAATTGATCTTAGAGAGGTTAATAAAATTGTGATCCCACAGTTTCCTGTGGTACCAGACATTACTGCATTGTTAACGTTGATTCCTGCTACAGCAGCATGGTTTTCGGTTATCGATTTGAAAAATGCCTTTTTCAGCATTCCGATAGCCGAGGAAAGCAGAGATATTTTCGGATTTTCTCTAGGAGGACGAAGTTTTAGATTTAAACGCGCTCCACAAGGTTATTGTGAAAGCCCATCCATTTACAGTCAAGCATTAAAAAGTCAGTTAGATTCCTTCGTACTTCCTCATGGTTCTGCTCTAGTACAGTATGTCGATGATCTTCTAGTGGCTGCCGATGACAAGGAAACTTGCAAAACAGCTACGATTTCTTTATTGCATCACTTGTCGGATTTGAATCACAAGGTGTCACCTTCAAAAATGCAATACTGCTGCCAAGAAGTGACCTACCTAGGTCATCTCTTGTCAAAGGAGGGAAGGAAGCTGACCCCAGAGAGAATAAAAGCAATTACACAGATGAACGTTCCTAGCACACAGAGAGAAGTACGTGCCTTTTTAGGTATTACCTCATATTGTAGGCAATGGATCCCAAATTTTTCTCTTTTAGCAAAACCATTGGTAGCCTTGACTGGGAAAGGTGTTCCAAGTCCGGTACCATGGTCTGCTGAATGTCAGCAGAGTTTTTCTGAGTTACGAAATGCACTGTGTTCAGCACCTGTATTGGGTACACCCGACTACAGTAAGCCATTTACGCTCTATGTCCACGAGAGAGAAGGTTGTGCATTGAGTGTTTTGACGCAGAAATTTGGTGATAAACAACGCCCTTGTGCGTATTTTTCATCAACATTAGATCCAGTAGCTAGAGCATTGCCTAGTTGCTTGAGAGCTACAGCCGCAGCTGCAGCTTCCATTCGACAATCTGCTGGTTTAGTAATGAACAACATGCTAGTAGTCATGGTTCCTCATGCCGTGGATACACTCATGAACCGAACCAAGACACAACACCTTACTAGTGCTAGATTATCAGGCTATGAACTGACACTATTAGCTAGTCATATTCAGATCAAAAGATGCAATGTATTGAATCCAGCAACATTGTTGCCGACTAGTCAAGAGTCGAGTGATTCCGAACCACACGACTGTTGTTTCAGAACTGAGGAAGAAACAAAAGGACGAATCGACCTAAAAGACACTCCATTGTCAGAACCAGATGGCACGTTGTATGTTGACGGGTCTTGCTTCAAATTGGAGAATGGTGATGTGACTGCTGCTTATGCAGTAACGACTTTGAGTACGATTGTAGAGACTGCAAGAGTGAGTCAGAATTCTGCCCAGGCTGCAGAATTGATCGCGCTAACAAGAGCGTGCGTTTTAGCTAAGGGAAAGAGAGTGAATGTGTTCACAGATAGTCAGTACGCGTTCGGCGTGGCCCATAGTTTTGGCCGTTTGTGGAAAGAGAGAGGTTTCATTACGTCCCATGGGACTAAGATTCAACATGGTCAGCTAGTTAATGACTTGTTGGAATCTCTAACCTTACCGACTGAAGTTGCGATTGTGAAATGCAGTGCTCATAAAGCAATCACGAATGATGTTGGTCGTGGGAATGCTTTTGCTGATGAAACTGCAAAACAGACAGCTAGAAATATGATGAGTAGAATGTATGTTGCAACGTCTGCAAGATGGATTTCTGAGTCTGGAATGTGTGAAGACACAGTGGAAAGCGTGAAAGAAATTCAGAGAGAGGCGACTAAGGAGGAAAAACGTGCATGGAGGGAGAGCACAGGTAAAATGGACTCGAGTGGGTGTTGGATTGACTTGTCGGAACAACAGCGTTGGATGTTGCCTGATGCGTATGTGCTTGCAGTAGTAACGATGGCGCATGGATCAGCGCACATCAGTTCAAAAGGGATTTGTAAGATGTTGGCTCCGGTCTGGAAGAATGACGGGATTAGTAAGTGTGCAGAGAGAGTGGTGAGAAATTGTATGGTATGCTTGATGCATAATCCTGGCAAGGGAATCCCCACACCTGCAGGTCACTTCGCTCCTCCTTCCTGCCCTTTTGAAGTGATCCAGCTAGATTTCATTCACATGGACCGTTGTAATAACCTGAAATACGTCCTAGTGGTAGTTTGTGCTTTTTCCAGATGGATCGAAGCATACCCACTCAAGGACAATACTGCCTTATCCACTGCCAAAATTCTTCTTAAAGAATACTTCCCCAGATACGGAATGCCACGGATTGTATGGTCAGACAACGGAAGTGAGTTCGTAGGGAAAGTTATGCAGAGTGTGTGTGCCGGCCTAGGGATTAGGCAAAAATTCCATAGTGCAAATCATCCCCAGTCCGCGGGTTTAGTCGAGGGTTACAATGGCACCCTTAAACTGAAACTCGCTAAGATACAAGCATCCACGGGTTTGTCCTGGCCAGACGCATTGCCTTTGGCTTTGCTATCAACAAGAGCAACTGTACATTCTAGAGTAGGGCTTAGTCCCTACGAAATAGTTTTCGGTCGTCCTGCAAATGTTTGGGGGGTACCTAGACCGAAAGAATTTAAGCAGCTGGAATACCCAATGTTAATTGATTACCTTTTCGAC
Organism: Lissotriton helveticus; assembly: GCF_964261635.1. Taxonomy (NCBI): domain Eukaryota; kingdom Metazoa; phylum Chordata; class Amphibia; order Caudata; family Salamandridae; genus Lissotriton; species Lissotriton helveticus. The sequence continues at coordinate 1,730,830,505 of NC_136069.1, read as the reverse complement.
TTGACTGCTAAATTGAGTCTTATTCACCAACAGGTTTTCGATGCATTACCAAAGCCATCAGAGAGTCCAGGCCATCAGCTGAAACCGGGTGATCAGGTGGTCATCCGAAATTTTGCAAGAACGAAAAATCTTCAGCCCAGATTTATTGGCCCGTTCCAAGTCCTGCTAGCAACGAGAACTGCTATTCGTGTGGCCGGAAGAAGAAATTGGATCCATACAACACACGCTAAACGTGTGCCTCTGCCACTTCCTTACGACAACTGGGTAAAGAAAGGAATCGGTGCCTCTGAAACGGAACAAGTCCCCAGGTTCATACCTTTCAGCGATGCAGAACTGATCACGGATTCACCAAAGTCTGACTCTCCTCCTGAAACTGCTCTTTTGAACCCTAAACATTTGTCATCCACACACAAAGAACATTTGTCATCTGCGAACGTGAACATTGCAACGTCAGCTGAAAATACATTGTTTCCAGATCAGACAGCTCCTGCAAAACTGAGATACAACTTACGTTCTCGCAATATGGACAAATAAAGCAGGAAACTGCCTATTTTTATATTTGAATTTGCTATACATTGCCTCCAGCCAGGAAGTTTGCTAATACTTTGTATTGTTTCTTTTTGTTTTTAAAAATTGCCTTGCCGTCTGGGTAGCCGTAGGGTCGTGGCTGTGTGCCTAGTTGAATCTGCGGGGGTCCGACACAAGGTCGACCTTTCTGTTAGTTCTGGGAACTCCCAGGGCTGATAGAGGCATTTTCATCTACGTACACATCATCAGTGGTCGCGAACGGTCGTAGAAGATGGAGCTTCCTGAGCTACAACGAGAAAATGTAATTTATGTTCGCAGAAATAGACTGTACAGAATACTTCACAGCAAATGCTTTCTAATACAATGTGCAGTTACATTTTTAATTGTTTTAATAACGTTGGTGGGTGGAATCATCTTTTGCATACATTTGATTTTTATGCCAGTAACTACAGTGCCTCCCCTTAATCCTGTTACTTCTACAGTTTCTTCTATGCATTCTTTTCACTCATTTCCTGAACACGAACAAGCTCGACGCTCAGAATTTATGAACAATACATTTGTACAGCTCTTGCATCAACACCAACTGATAGTTAATACTACAGACTGCTGGGTGTGTGGGTTGATACCTCACACTATGGATAAAGGCATTCCCTACCTAGTCTTGCCTTTTAGCTATAATGGATCATTTCAGGCCTTTCAGACCATTTTTTCATACGCCCTTGAGACCTATCCTCCGCGTCCACCACGGTCCACTAAATACAACTCAGCCAACAAAGCTTTAGTCCAGGGAATTATTGATATGATTAAAGACGTCAATAATACTCCATCTTATCCTAGAGATGAATTGCTGGTGTATTTGACTTGGAACTCTACAGAGTACCGCCTTAGTTTGGGAGAAAGCAAGCGTAAAAGCTCCACTTCAGTTTGGGTCGTGCCTCACCGAGGTCAGGTCTGTTTGCAAGGAAATGGGAGAAATCCGAGAGCTCAGCTAGGGAGCAGCGAGTGCGTTGAGACTTACGTATTTCCGTCTGACTCCTCCCCTGCCTTTCTGACTGCTAGGGGTACCTACTTCATTTGTCAGGACAGAGCATATACATGGCTGCCTGCTGACTTTTCAGGTTCATGTTATATTGCTCGATTGTTACCTCCGACATACACTGCTTCTTCAGATTATCACAAAACCAGAGTAGCAAGAGGTGTCTTCAGCAAGGAAGATACCGCTGGTCAAGAAGCTGGAGACTTTTTCAAAGGTTTCCTTCCATTTTGGGGGCCTATGGCCAATAGTAGAAACATTCGTCAACTAACACGGGTAGTTGAATCTACTATTACAGAAACTGCTGGTGCCCTTAGTAACTTAACAGCTGAGCTTCAGGCGGATCGTCTCATGACGTTGCAGAACCGTATGGTTCTAGATGTAATACTTGCAGATCGAGGTGGGGTATGCAGAGTGATCCAATCGAGCTGCTGTGTCTTTATTCCTAATAATGCTCCAACAGTCTATGAAGCAATCTCTAAGTTACATAAGATTTCCGACTCCATACACATAGATAAGGGAAACTGGTCCTTCATGGAGTGGTTTTGGACTCTGGTATCAGCGTGGGGATGGAAGGTTCTAATGGTTATAGGTGTCATCCTAGTATTTCTGTTCTCGTGCTGTCTTATTATCCAGTGTGGTCCCGCTCTGTGTAGTCTCTGTGCTGCAACCTGTTTCAGAAAAACACCTGCATTTGGAGAAAAGGCACGAGACAGGATGATGATACAACAACATGTCACTGACCTAATGAGCATAGAATTAGACTCTGACTCTGATATAGACTGAGTAATTGCCTATGTAAGGGCAAAAGGAGGGTCTGAGGTTCCGTGACGATTTTACTCGTTTTTATAACATTGTCGTAAATACATAATTTTGGTATCAGTGAACCGCAAATGATCCATTTAGTATATCCTGGTATTTTCGCTATGCTACGAGCAAGAGCACTCCTGTTACCAACACATTTGTAATTTTCCCATGGCATCCATCTTAGATCACGGAAGCCATTTTGTATTCCTTGCCCTCACATAGTCAATGGACACGCAATGACCTCTTTTCAATTAAGGACACGTAGGCTTTGGCCGGCAATTCACCTTGCTAGTGACACGTGCACCTTAGGCCAGCAACGCTGTAGCAGCATGACTCGGCAAGACCTGCCTCCCCAGCCTGAGGCCAGTCCTGCTATACTGGTTCTTGTGTTCGTTGGCCTGATCATGATTAGGCGGCCGAAGCTGGTAACCGTGCCCATTTACGACCCACAAACATTTCTTATCCTGTCTTTCTATCTTCTACACCTGGCTCTGCTCCTTTCCTTCTGGGCCTTTATTAGGGGGAGGTAACGAAATTTACGATGAGGCGGTCCGGGTCTTGAATGAAGAATTGACATGGGATTATGATGGACTAGTGGGAACCCCTCATTTGTAATGTTTCGACATCAGATACTGTTGACGATTCCTGTGCAACGCCAAATATTTATTGTTTAAGATACGAATGTTTAGAACTGTGGTAACATGTAAAGAATTTGCCTGAAGCCCAATATTTGGTATATAAGGAGCAATCCTCTTTGTACAAATCGAACAGGCTCCTAGATACTGCCCATGTGTAGTTTCTGTGACTTCTGTGTCCCTGCAGTAATAAACCTTTGGTCTTTGACGCCACCATCGAGAAGCCCGTGTTTCTGTTTGTTTGTGCACCAAGACAGGTGGAACTCCGGGGTCTTCGGGTGTTATCCCTGACACCTCTGGACGGAACCAAAAAGTCCAGAACTCCAGAGCTTGAACTTTTGCACCTGCACATTGGTTTTGCTTTTGCAAAAATCGTTTTTCGGTAATTTCGCGCTATTCGCGAGGCGCGGCGTCGTGCGAAATCGACCGTGGAAGCCGCGAACTCGTGCGAAATACCCCAAGGTCGAGTATGGGCGCCGCCATTTTGTTTGCGTGACGTATTTCCGTTTTCGCCCGCTATGTGTAATCTCGCGGAATGAGCGCCTTGCGAATACAAGTTCGCACGAGTTCGCGAGAGAAATCGCGTGTGAACTTACTTACGCGCACGTGATCGGGCCGCCATCTTGTTTTTCATTCATTCCTATGTGTCATTAACTTATTATCTATCCCTCTAGTTTTCTAGCTCTATATTTTTGTGTTTTAGGCTACTTTTGTTTACTTTTCAACTACTTTTTTAAACTTTATTTTCTTCTTCCCTAGTCTTATTCTTTTTCATTTTTTCTCCTTGTTGCTACCACCTGCCCAGACCATGGTGAAGCCATCAGTCAAGCTGCCCAAGACGGGCCCCGCAGCCCGTGCCCGGCTCCCGTGTGGCCGTTTGAGGGCGGAAATGGTGGTGCCCAGGGACATCTTCAGCCCTGAGGAGGTGGGCGCACTGGTTTACTTTGTACAGCGCCGCCTCCCCAGGACCATCGCGGCAGGCGGCAGGATCGCTGGTGGCTACAACCTCCAGGAGCGACGGAAGCGGTGGGAGGAGGTATGCCGGGCCCTGTTTGACATCTCGGGGGTCCAGCGCACCTACAACCAGGTGACCCACCGCTGAACAGATCTCCTGGACCGGGAGCGCGACCTGCTCGACCTGCTGGGAGTGGAGGTCCCCGGGCTTGGTGAGTAGTAGTAGCAATTTTTTCATTACTCACTACTCTGTTTTTTCTCCTGCTCTGTGTGTTATATTGCAAATGTTTGTTTTAACTTTTTTACAAAGAGCAATAATGCTGCCGATTACATTGATAGTAGAGGTAAATTAATATTTCAAAATCTTCTGTGCATTTCAGGTGCACTGCTCTGCTTCTCTGTGGCGGTGCCACTGCTTATTTGTTTTCTATTTTGTGTTCATTTAATTGTGCTGAGTAATGTATGAGTGTACTTTACAGAACTGCGTAATGCTAGACCCAAAGGGGCAGATTTACAAGCCCCTTCCGCCACGTTTACGCTGCCTTACCTGACGCAACAGCGACGTAAACGTGGCGCATCCCTGCGAGTCATGTACAACGTGATGCATCTAGGGAGATGCGCCATGTTAAGGCCTGGGCCTGCGCCACAATGGGTGCGTTCCCACGCAGGGGGGGGGGTCAGGCAGCTGTGCGCCTTGCAAAAGTGCCTGCGTGAAATCTACAAGATATAACGCAGGCACTTCCGCGACGCTGCTACGTCAATTCTTTATGCCTGCTTGCTTGAAGCAGGCGTAAGGACTGATGCGGTATGTTGAGTATTGGGCAGCCCTGAGCATTGCTAGAGTTGCATTGTCCCTGCGACGCAACTCTAGAGATGCGCCCCTCTTTCGTCACGAGATGCGTCACGCATCTGCCTACCCTTGCGCCAGGGTGTGCCGCATTGTAATTGCGGCGCATCTACCGTGACGCAAGGTTAGTTTTGCGTTACGCATTTGTTCTGGCGCACCTCTGGAGGTGTGCAGCCCAGAACTCGTAAGTATGCCCCTAAGTGTCAGATTTGCAATTACCTGCGCATCCCTGCAAAGTGTGCGGCACGCCAGCACCACCCATGGTGCGCCGTATTTACAATGCGGCACACCATGGTCCCAAAACGTCACCGAAGCGTTACGCATCGGTGCCGTAAGGTGGCACATTGATGGAGTTGCGTTGCAACGATGGCGCAGCTCCAGCAATGCTGCGTCAAGCCGTACGTCTGCTTCATGCAGGGGCAGGGTTTGAGTGACGCATCATTTTCCTAAATGACTGATTGAAATTTTATATATTCCCCATAGCCACTTTTAGCATGCTTTCCTGCGCAGGAACGCCCTCCCTTGCGCTGGAACGCTCCCTTATGGCGCAGGGCTTTAGAATGGGATGCATATCCCATATGCGTCACGTTGTTAATATACGCCACACCATGGCGCCTCTCTTGTTGTGGCGCTGCGTCACAAAAGTGACGCAAGAACGTAGCAAAAGAGCTGCAAGGGGCTTGTAAATTTGCCCCTAGAGTAGAGGCTCAGGTGCAGTCCTTCCTTTGTAGCCCTCTTTTTGGCTGAAATAGTTGGTTCTTGTTCTTTCTAAATGTTTGATTTGGTTGACAAGGACATCGACAAGCAGCAATCATCAATGTTTTCTGTTCTTTCTTTCATGTTGTACGTCAGGTCCCCGCAGGGGCAAGCGGACGGAACAGGAGGATGCTGTGGCTCCAGAGGAGGAGGAGGATGCAGGCCAGGGCGGCGAATGCTCCTTTGCTGGCCCCAGTAAGTTTTCATTTAAATATAGAGGACCTATTGTTGTCCAAGCGTTCCTAATTAAATTTTTTCGAAATAGTGTTTAGATAGGAGCACAATCCATAATACTACTGTTGCAGGGACAATTCTCCACAAACCGAACTATGGACACTAAACACCAGAGTAATAATATTTCAGAGTGGCGTGTTTGGCGCACTGTATAAACCTGGTAGTGTCAGAGGCACGGACTCCTCCTTGCAAAAATTGCAAAACCTTTCGCTCAGTCACTCTAGTCTGGAGGACCAAAAACCACAGAGTCTATTCAAGTTTAAAAGCTTTATTAAACGTAAACACATAGATTCAAATTAAGTTAGCTGGAAATGGAAAAGTGCTTGGTGCTGAGTTGATGAGTAATGGAACACATTTCTTGTGGTTGAGCCGAGCTTTCACCTGGTTTGAAGTTGATGTTGCTCTTGTCCTTAGAAGTCCAGCTTTTGTCTGTTCAGAGAAAAATGGTGTGTGTTAAAATTAAGCAAGCATTCATCAATTGTGACAAAAAAGTGCAGCAAGACAACAGCCTTTCCGTGGAAGGAGGGACATTTTTACTTTATATTAGACAGTCAATTACTTTTTCTGTTGTTTTCACATTTCTTCATTCCTAGACCAAATACTAGTGAGTGGTGTAATCTAACATTCTTAAATCTACTTTGTAGGTGGAACATCTGATGGCGGGGCCAGCTCGGATGTTGTGGTGGTGGTCGACTCCGAGGACAACTCTGGGGAGGAGGCGGCGCAAGTGGCCCAAGAAGATACTGTGAGGAAGCAGACAGTGGTGGTGGCGGGTAGAGGTAAGCTGGATCATGGTACTATCTGACTCTTAGATAGCATATGATGTGTATCTACAGAGAGTAGACGGTCACTGGATGAACTACGTGTTACTTTGAAGAGCATGTAACACAGCACCCGCACGTCCGCTCCAGTGTAGGAAAGGCAAGGACAAGAAGTTGTAATTTTGTCAAAAAACTACCATGAATAGCAGCAGTAGTTTTTATTGCAAGCACAGCATATATCCGGTTAATAGTACGGTGGCCACTCCCCACCTCTTAATAATTTTAGTAGTAGTATGTCATTCATGTGTGGATGTATCACTGGTCACTCAATAAAAAGCAAAGCACCTGAAGTCATCCCATATGTAAGCAAATACATCCCATGTGAAGTGATAGATAATCCCATTATTTATCTCCTTGATTTTCCTTTCCTAGTACTCATTTGCACTGTAGGGTGAAAGTTAAATTAATTAAGCAGTAGCCCTTGTAACAGAGTATTCTCAGTGCCACCCGTAATAGAAAAGTAAGAGCTTCACCGCCTGCATGTACTGGACCGGTATACACCCCTTACAACGCATTTTTTACAACGCACTACCATTACAACGGAACTTTTACAACGCAAATACTATTACAACGCATTTATTTACAACGCATGTTTTTACAACGCAGGTACTTTTACAACGCATACCATTACAACGTAAGTATTGGTAAGTATATAATTATATTTAAAATGTTATATGACACTGGTGCTACCTGCATTTAATCTTGGACCCCTCCTGAGGCTTGAGCCGGGAGGTAGAACAGTATTGTTGTGCTAATTGTGTGATATCGCTGTGTGTGCAATTGTCGCTGATTGGAAACGCATTGCATAGGAACACTAGCAGTATTTTAGACGCCGAAAATTTTAAAATCTCACTATTTGCGGAAATCACTTAGTAATACTATTAGCACTTACCCCACCCCTGCAAATTACACCCCTTGCACTTTTCGCCGGTAACAGCCGATTTCAGGGCTGTTTACCGAGCAGAAGGGTAGCATTTTCACGGCAGACATCTTAAGTGGGAGGCGGCAGCTGGTTCAGCGCTCTAGCCTTTCCTACAAAAGGAGCCCAGGGACTTCAGACGCGAGATTCAATGCGCTGACACTGGTGCTACCTGCATTTAATCTTGGACCCCTCCTGAGGCTTGAGCCGGGAGGTAGAACAGTATTGTTGTGCTAATTGTGTGATATCGCTGTGTGTGCAATTGTCGCTGATTGGAAACGCATTGCATAGGAACACTAGCAGTATTTTAGACGCCGAAAATTTTAAAATCTCACTATTTGCGGAAATCACTTAGTAATACTATTAGCACTTACCCCACCCCTGCAAATTACACCCCTTGCACTTTTCGCCGGTAACAGCCGATTTCAGGGCTGTTTACCGAGCAGAAGGGTAGCATTTTCACGGCAGACATCTTAAGTGGGAGGCGGCAGCTGGTTCAGCGCTCTAGCCTTTCCTACAAAAGGATACGGTTACCCTCCGCGACAGCGGACGCGTACAGTGGACGCGCCTCGCCAGCGCCGGAGTCACGCCAGAGTCAGCCCGTCTGTGCCCGTCCGTGCCTCGGACGTGCAAGGCATTATGGCACCTCTTCCTTCAGGTATCAGGGACCTGGTTACTTGCCCCCCTATAATCGAGGCATTAACCAACACAGTCAGTCATTCACGGCTAAAATACTCGTCTGAAGGTCTACTAGCCCTTCGACCCACTCGCAATTCTGCATGCAGGACAATAGACCCTGATTTAAATACAACTATATGTCAATGTTGCCATTTATCCACCAACCACGTGCAAATAAAAGCCTTACAGGCTAAAAACCCCACAAACATTAATAAGATGCCTTCTGACCAGTTCCTATTTTTCAGTATTAATTGCCGCTCACTATCTAAGCATCGAACTGAAATTTTTAACTTACTCTTGGATGAGGTTCCCGATGCAGTTTTCCTAACTGAAACATGGCTTCAAGACAGTTCTGGACCTGACTTAGCTACGGCACTCCCTGAAACTTATGCTATTGTCAGACTCGATCGTGAGAAACCACCAGGAGGAGGGATAGCAATTATTTTTAAAAAACGCTATAATTGCGAATTCAACAGACTCCCATGTGAGGGTTGTGAAGGCGCAATTTTTAAACTTTCACTCACACCGAATTTTACCTTTTCGGGAGTGCTCATTTATAGGCCACCAGGTATTGCTTCTAGATGGATACCTCATTTTGTCGAACTCCTTGGACCTTTGATTATGAAAATGGCTGGCTTTACTATTCTAGGAGATATGAATTTACACTTGGAAAAAGATGACTGCTCCATAGTGAGCAACTTTAAAACGGATCTTGCATCCCTTAATCTGATCTTAAAGAACTCTGGCTCCACACATAGAGCCGGTCACTTGTTGGATCCCATCTTCTCCAACTTAAATGACATATCTAAACCCACGGCTATTCCTGTGCCCTGGTCTGATCACTTCCTGATTAAATTTTTCCTTCTTGTAAAAACTTCTAATAGGGTTAAAACATCAGTACCTACACAATTATTCAGGAAATGGAAAAAGCTTGATCTAGAAACTCTTAACTCCATGCTAGAGGGCCATCTCCCCTGTACAAAAGCAACAGTACAAGAGTTCTCAACATCAGTCCAAACTTGGCTCTTAGAAGCTGTTGATTCCATTTTACCTAAAACCAAACTAAAACAAAACTCCCACCGCCCCCCTGCTCCGTGGTTTACTGAGACTTTGAAACAGGAAAAAAGTATATGTAAAACTGCAGAACGTCAATGGAGGAAATCCTATTGCCCTGACGCCAAATTGGCTTACAAAAATAAACTCTCTAATTATCAGAGACTCTGTGCTAAAACCAAAGCTGAACATGTTTGCACGAAAATCACCGAAGCCCTATGTCAGTCTAAAATACTTTTTAAAACTGTAAGAGAATTAGCTGGTTCCCTCACCTTACAATCTCCTCCAGATCTAAACAAATCACAATGTGATACTCTTGCAGCCTTTTTTGTAGAAAAAGTTGATAAAATCTATCAGGGTATAGAACAAACCACAAAGGAAATCGCCAAGTCCAATGTGATTCTGCCTTCTACCAATACTGGCCTTGAAACCAATATTTTAGCCTCCATTATCCCTACCGAAAATGAGCTGTTCTCCTGTATACTCCCACATGATGCAACACCTCCAGCTATTCTAGATAAATGGCCGCCGCTCAACTTAGACCTGGTTCGGAAACTTTTGGATTCCATTAAATCAGGTTCACCAAACGATCCAATCCCTTGTTCCATCTTGAAAAAACTAAATAATAGAGCCCTAGAGACAATCACCAATCTTCTAAATAAATCATTACAGGAAGAAACCGTACCGAAAGAGTGGAAACATGCAATGATTCACCCGTTATTAAAAAAAGCTGGAACAGATCCCAACCTGCCATCCAATTTTAGACCTATCTCATTATTACCAACTTTCGCAAAGATATTGGAAAAACATGTTCACAGAATCCTCACTGATTTTATTACCATCCAGGATATACTACCTCTTCATCAGTCAGGATTCCGCACAGGATTCTCGACGGAAACAACCCTGCTGGTGTAACTGAGAACATCCGTCTACTGTTAGATCGCGGTGAAACGGTTGCCTTGCTGTTACTGGATCTCAGTGCAGCATTTGATACTGTGTCACATGCTGTACTTGAGCAAACTCTCCATGACATCGGTATTAGGGGCGCCGCCTGCAACTGGATCAAATCCCTATTAGAACAACGCACTTTCCAAGTTTTTTCCCAATCAGCATGCTCAGATACCATGATCCTCAAACATGGAGTGCCGCAGGGCTCTATATTGAGCCCGCTGCTCTTCAATATTTACATGAGCCCACTGGCCAAAATGATAGAAGACTCTGGCCTACTCATGTTCTCGTATGCTGATGATTCACAGCTTATTTTTTCTCTTTCATCTTCGGACTCCAACAACATCTCGTCATTAAAAATCGGCCTCACCAACATCGCTGAGTGGATGAGAAAAAATTTTCTCAAACTTAATGGCGAGAAAACAGAGCTACTTGTTATGGGCAAGAACAAAGAACTCTGGGGACCCCAGCACTGGCCTGATGATGTGATGGGTACACCCCCAGTTCCAGTCAAATCAGCACGCAATCTTGGTGTCATCATTGATGAATCACTTAGTCTCAACCAGCAAGCTACTAAGACATCAGCTACTTGCTTTGCGATCCTAAAGTGGTTGAAGAAAATCTGTTGGATGCTGCCCAAAAATACTCAAAAATCGGTCATTAATGCTCTGATAACCTCCAGGCTCGATTACGCCAATGTGCTGTACCTGGGGGCCAACAAGGCCATAACCCGACGATTGCAGACAGTGCAAAATGCTGCCGCAAGATTACTGTGGAAAATTCCCATTTCCACGCCCACAACCAAGTATATCCGCGAATTGCATTGGCTGAAAATCGAGAACCGGGTAAAATTTAAATCCTTATGTCTTATGCATAGGATTTCAACTAACAAGGCACCCAAGTACTTACAACATCTTGTACATCCCTACCGTCCATCCCGTACTCTTCGTTCAGCCACAGCAAACCAATTTGTGATCCCCAAAGTCAGGCTGGCGAGAATGGGCGGTAGATCCTTTTCATATCTTGGACCCTCCCTCTGGAACACTCTCCCACTGACCCTTAGGCAGGAAACTAATCACTTGAAATTCAGGAAGGCCTTAAAAACCTGGCTGTTCAACATCTAAAAAATCTGAATATCTCAATGCACTGAATCATCAGCGCCGGGAAACCCTTTGGTGGGTAGCTGTAGCGCTATAGAAATGAAATAAATAAAAATAAATAAATAAATATGTTAGGTTTTTTTTAAAGGGTTATTTTTAGGGTTCAGGGTCAGTTTTGGGTTTTTGGGTAAAGGGGTATTTTTAGGGTTCAGGGTCAGTTTTCAGTTTTTGGGTAAAGGGGTATTTTTAGGGTTCAGGGTCAGTTTTCAGTTTTTGGGTAAAGGGGTATTTTTAGGGTTCAGGGTCAGTTTTCAGTTTTTGGGTAAAGGGGTATTTTTAGGGTTCAGGGTCAGTTTTCAGTTTTTGGGTAAAGGGGTATTTTTAGGGTTTAGGGTCAGTTTTCAGTTTTTGGGTAAAGGGGTATTTTTAGGGTTCAGGGTCAGTTTTCAGTTTTTGGGTAAAGGGGTATTTTTAGGGTTCAGGGTCAGTTTTCAGTTTTTGGGTAAAGGGGTATTTTTAGGGTTCAGGGTCAGTTTTCATTTTTTGGGTAAAGGGGTATTTTTAGGGTTCAGGGTCAGTTTTCATTTTTTGGGTAAAGGGGTATTTTTAGGGTTCAGGGTCAGTTTTCAGTTTTTGAGTAAAGGGGTATTTTTAGGGTTTAGGGTCAGTTTTCAGTTTTTGGGTAAAGGGGTATTTTTAGGGTTCAGGGTCAGTTTTCAGTTTTTGGGTAAAGGGGTATTTTTAGGGTTTAGGGTCAGTTTTCAGTTTTTGGGTAAAGGGGTATTTTTAGGGTTCAGGGTCAGTTTTGGGAATTTTAGATAAAGGGGTACAAGAAAAAAATAAAATAAAAATAAATATAAATTAAATTAATTAAATAAAATTAAATTAAATTAAATTAAATACAATTACATTAAATAAAAATAATTTTAAATAATATACAATTAAAAAAAAAATATATATACTTACCAATACTTACGTTGTAATGGTATGCGTTGTAAAGGTACCTGCGTTGTAAAAAAATGCGTTGTAAATACATGCGTTGTAATAGTATTTGCGTTGTAAAAGTCCCGTTGTAACGGTATGCGTTGTAAAAGTATGCGTTTTAACGTCATACATCCACTGGACCGGTACAGTAACACAAGTGTATGTCACTCATCATGGCGTGCGTCTGTTATTTTTCTCGGATGCAAGTTCACTGCGCTGGCATTATGCCGGCTTGCAGATAACGTACCAAACAATTTTGCCCCCTTGCCCCTCCCTGCGGACGCCCATGATACTGGCCTCAATAGTTTTGTACTGCGCTGGCTAGTTGCTAGTTGTACTGTGACACAACTTTCTGCTGAATCATTTTGTGTTAATCATATTCTTAAAGAGCATTGGTTACAGATTATGTCTTTCTTTCTTCATATAGTTGGTTGTACTAAAACATCCAAACCATCCAGGAGTATGCATGCTCAACTTGCCCGGCAACGGAGGCTGGATGCCACTGTTGCAGAATATCGGCGGCTGGTGGAACTGGAGGGGGAGGACACGCAGTCCAGTACATCTAATGGGACACCTGCATCCTCCTCCGCGCCCCCAAGTTCTGCCGGTCAGCGCAGTGCTCCGGCGGTACGGAGCCGGGCTGGCAGACGCCACCGCCGAGCAGCAAAGGCTGCCCCTCACAGTACTCTCAAGGCTCGGTTGCGCCGTGCAACCCACAGAGTGTCCGACCTGGAGGCGGAGGTCCGCAAGTTGAAGGAACATCAAAATTTGTTGGAGGGCCTCCGCTTAGACCACGCCATCCTCCGGGAGCAGTACGATGCCCTGGCCCTAAGGCATGATGCCCTGGAGGCCAAAGTCCACAGCATGCATCCCTAGAGTGTCCCTTGCCCCTTTTTTAGAGACTTTTGGGGGGTGGGAATTGGGAGTTGGGGTTTTTGGGGACTTTTGAAGGACTATTTATTTGTTGGGGTTAGGGAGGGTCTTGCGGGAGATTATTTTGTTAGGGATATAAAAATATACTTTTTCAAACTTTATCTGAGCATACCTGTTTTTTACTACTTTTGAGCCTGGTGGGTGGTGGTTTTGCAGTAAGTTCGTTTTACTGAACACTGTCATCGTGTTGGTTCACGTGTAATTGGCCAAATGAGGAATGCTGCGGCATCAAAATCAAGACAGTTCTGCTGATGGGCTTGTTGTTGTGATGGGGTGATTACAGTTTTGTTGTGAATGTGATCAAGCACTTGCTAAACAAAGAAAGACAGACAAACAGGAATAAAAGTGAATAAGGACGAAAAATAAAGTTAATGAATCATTGACTCATTTTCAGAACTCGCTGTCAGGGAAGCAGAGCTCGTCCTCAAACTCTGCAAATTGAGTCGGTAGTACTTCTGGTAACTGAGGAAAACTTCCCTCAGGTAGGTCGGTGTCCTCTTCTTCCTGCGTGCATTCTCGTACTTTGTAATCTGGTGGTATGAAGTGCTGGTTCATCTTTATCATGGTGAGCCGCTCCACATTTGCGGGCAAGAGGCGGGACCTTTTGGAAGTCACAATGCCACCAGCAGAACTAAAAACACGTTCTGAAGACACGCTTGCGAGTGGGCAAGACAAGTAATTGATAGCCAGGTTGGTGAGCTCTCGCCATATGTTTCTTTTCCCATGCCAATACGCCAATGGGTCCTCAGTAATATTGACCGCTGTTGAGTCATCCAGATAGGCCTGCACCATTGAAACAATGTTCTCCCGGATTCCTGTACTTTGCACTTCTGTGTCCTTTCTGGGACAAGGAAACCCTAGCTGACTTAGCCAATCCTCTTCAGACATATCGCCTGGGCCTGGTGCAGATGATACGGTTGCTGGTGTGGTTAACGGCTCAGAGGAAAAGACACTCACTTCTGCCACAGGCACAGATGCAGAAGTGCTTTTTTGGGACGCCTGATGGCCTGCTGATTCACTAGTAGTACTGTCTTCTCCTACAGTTTCCTTCCGCTCTCTTTCAAAACGAATGGCTGACTGAGCTAGCCAACCTTTGTACTCTGTAACATCTGATGTTTCAAAAGGAATTAATACTTTGCCAAACAATGGCTTTTTGTAACGTGGATCCAGAATAGTAGCACAAATGTAGTGCTGTTGTTTCTTGATATTTACAAGCCGTTCATTGCTAACTAGGCGTTGTGATAATCTCTGCGCCAACTCATATGCTTCATTCTTTCCAGCATCCTTTAATTTTGAAGACACCACCTTGACTTGGTGCTCGAGCTTCAGCAACAATGGGATAGCTTTGCTCAAAGAACAGTCCTCCCTGCTGACTTCACGCGTGAAGACCTCAAAAGGACGAAGCATGTCTGTCAGGCTTTTAACTAGCTGCCATTGCTCCACCGCTAGCATCATTTCTGTCGTACCACCACCCAGGTTGTAGACATACTCATTGACTACTGGAAACAGCTCATGCAGACGCTCAAGCATGTAGAAGGTTGAGTTCCAACGTGTTGCCACCTCCTGGATAAGTGCTTTCACTGGCATACTACGTTCATTTTGCTTGCGCCTCAGCTCCTTCCGGGCCTTAAAAGAATGGTTGAAATGTGTGCATATTCTTCTGCAGATGGTCAGTATTTTGTCGACTGCAATTTCTTATTTCAAGAACTTTTGCACGACCAGGTTTATACAGTGCGCCAAACACGCCACTCTGAAATAGTCACCGTCCTCCATGGCCTTAACTACATTGCTGCCATTATCAGTAGAAACATAACCAACCTTGCATTTTCTTGGGGGCAGCCATTGCGAGACCTTTTTGTTAAAGTCATCCAAAATGTTGTCTGCAGTATGAGTTTTCTCCATGCCCAACATGGCTAATGTTGCATGTTTACGAGCACCCTTAAAAATCTCGACCAAGTCACCACCTGCATTTATCTGTTTTGCAACCCCTGAAAAAGAGACCCAGTGTGCAGTGATGCACATGTAATCAAGGGCTTGGCTTGGCAACTGGTCCACATGTCTGTTGTCAGGTGTATAGTGTGAACAGCACTCTTCTGCAAAGCTGCCCCAAACTCAAGCACCTCTTTATGTAGTGCTGGAACAGCAACCCTGGCAAAATAGAACCGGCTAGGAACCTTCCATTTAGGGGCCAGTGTTGCCACGAGTTCAAGGAAACCCACACCTTCGACAAACGAAAAAGGGAGAAGGTCCACCGCTAGCATTTTAGCCAGCTTAGTGTTATACAGGCGCACAATTGGGTGGTTGCGTTGAAATGGCGCATCTGAGGAGAACATGGCTGTAATGGTGCGCTGGACAAATTTACTGGATGATGCTGATGCCTTCTTCGACCCAGTTCTGCTCAGTGTTGACATTTTCCGCATTGGTGTGTCTCCCAGACTCTCAGTGTGCCTCCTATGTGTTGCGGAGGGTGTGGTGCTGCCAGGGGTACTGGGTGCAACCGGACAAATGTCTGACGCTTCTTCTACCTCCCCGTCATCTTCAGATGAAACATCTAGTACGGGTATATTTTGGCCACTTGCCCTTTGGGATTGCTTTCCCTCGATGTTTGCTAGGTGCGCAAACCATTCCATACTGTGCCTTCTTTGAAGATGACCTATCTGGCCTCCGGTACCTTAGTAGAGACATCTTTCTTGCAAGAGGAGCTACGGGCACCTCTTTTTGGAGCCATCTTCTTCAGATGTCGGAACAGCAGGCCGCAGCAGGACTTCTTCCTGGCACTGATGCTCAACGATGATGCGGAGTTATTGACTTTGTGCACCTAAAAGCAAACGAAGACAGAGGAACATCAGTTAAATATATGTTGCATATGTAGCGCTTCAATTAATAGTTTGCAAGTAGGCATTTATGAATACACACGTGCACACCACAATATGGAAATATCAAAAATAAGAATTGCTAAATTTTTGGGAAACAGGAATTTAACATTGATCCAAGAGAGCACACAAAGAGGGTTGTAGTTTCATGTACCACTGACTCCCCCTGGGCACAATGGGTGAAAGCAAGGCAAAATGGGTGCAGGCCTATGTCACAAAGCTCACTGCCTGCCTTCAAAATGGCCGCTTGACCCCCATCCACATGGCCAGGACCGTGCCTCAAAATGACCCCCACCAACATAGCCAGCCCCCAACCCCTACTCCAAAAAGTCAAAAAACACAACACAAATCACCACAATCCAATGCCATCCATCAAGTTTCAGAAGGTTTATGCTGCCTGCTGGTGGCTTTCTGGTGCAGAATTGCAATTTTTGCAATTTCGCGAGTGCGAGATTGTTGCTTCACGACGCGAACGTGGCGAAAAACCCGCAAAATCCGAGAACAGACCGATTCTGGACCCCCTGGGCATAATGGATGAAATCAGAGCACACTGGGTGCAGGCCTATGGCACAAAGCACACAAACTGGCTTAAAAATGGCCCCTAGACCCCATCCACACGGGACCAGGCAATAAAATGGCCCCCACCCACATAGCAAGCCCCCAACACCACCCCAAAAAGTCGTAAAACACACAAAAATCACCACAATCCAATGCCATCCATGCCCTGGCCAGAATCATGTTAAAATTCAACAAAACAGTTGTATCATGCATGCACCCATAACTAAGCCTGGTGGTTTTCAATTCATGTGCAGAATTGTAATTTTTACAATTTCGCGAGTGCGAGATTGTTGCTGCGCGGGACGCGAGCAGTGCGAACACAAGCAAAAAAATCAGATTTTCGGTAAATCCGCGGGAGTTCTAGGCCCCTTGGGCATAATGAAAGAAATCAGAGCAGACTGGGTGGGCCTAGGGCACAAAGCACACTGCCTGACTTCAAAATGGCCGCTTGACCCCTTCCACATGGCCAGGACCTGCAGGAGCATGCCTCAAAATGGCCCCCCACCAACATAGCCAGCCCCCAACCCCACCCCAAAAAGTCGAAAAACACACACAAAAATCACCACAAACAAACAACATCAACTTATCAACTTACTTGTGAAATCAAATTTCGAATCCAAAAGTAATCCAAAAGGCCTCAAATCCAAATATCCAGCAGCATCCACAAAAAGTAATCCTTCCCAGTCAAGATCGAATTCAAAGTGGCCAGGAAATGGACTAAGCAATGGGAGGAGCTTGCTGGACAGGAACAGGAAGTTGGAGACTGGAGCACTTCCTTCACCCCACCCCAATGGGAGGAGCTTGCTGGACAGGAACAGGAAGTTGGAGATTGGGCCACTTCCTTCACCCCTCCCCAATTGTAATTTTTGTAATTTCGCGAGTGCGAGATTGTTGCTGCCCGCGCGGCGGACCGCGAGCAGTGCGAACACAAGCAAAAAATCCGCAGCGCGCGGATTTGCGGATTTTCGGTAAATCCGCGAGAGTTCGCGGATTGCGGATTTACCAAAAATCCGCAAAATCCGCGAGCGGAACGGATTTTACGCCCACCCCTACTTGGATCACACCGGACACTTCTCTTCTGGACGCCTGCAGCATCTTCATCTCCAGGCACCCTAGATCTTCACGAAAAAACCCGACACACTTTTGCACCTGTGCACCCGCTTCCTGTGGGTGAGGTAACTCTTGAACGCCGGTGCTCCTGTAGTGGTTTACACCTCTAGTGTCTAAGTCTAAAGTTTTGTCCTTCTAGTCCAGTCTGAAGACTCTTAAAACTGTAACTCGATAACTTTTATGCACCATTGACTTTGCATTGGTGCATGCGTGCGCTTTAAGCGCTCCACCCGAATCCCGCGAGCTACTCCCGTCCTAACTGCTGTTAGTCCAGTGTAGTCCCAGCAATTCCCAAGGCCCTAGGCCTTACCACTGATCGATTAGTGATTCCTATACCACTTTTTTTATATATGGTTTGAGTGGCCACCGGCCTCATCCATAATTGTGCAACTTTCATATGTTATATTGTGCTTTTGTTTAAACGCTTGTGCTTCATTACTCATAAAGAGTATTGGGGATTATTCTGAGAATAAATACATATATTTGTATAATATATAACTTGTGTGGTGTCCTTTCATTTGATATTACAGGATTGCATATGGTAAAACAGCTGGCTTCACATGCCCTCTTGAGTTAAGCCTTTAAGGCTGCTTAGTCCATGCTACCCTTAGGATAGCTTGTCTATAAGGTTGACTTACAACCAATACCATAAGGGATTGTTTGGACTGATACAAGGTGCCCACAGAATTGTGGACATCATATACCAGGCCAACTTCTCACACCCGGGCTCTGTGTTTCCTTTGGGCCCCGGGCTTTGTGTTTCTTTCAGGCCTGGGCTCTGTGTTTCCTTTGGGCCCCGGGCTCTGTGTTTCTTTCGGGCACTGGGCTCTGTGTTTCCTTTGGGCCCCGGCCTCTGTCTTTCTTTCAGGCCTGGGCTTTGTGTTTACTTTGGGCCCCGGGCTCTGTGTTTCTTTCAGGCCTGGGCTCTGTATTTCCTTTGGGCCCCGGGCTCTGTGTTTCTTTCAGGCCCTGGGCTCTGTGTTTCTTTCAGGACGCGTGCTCTGTGTTTCTTTCAGGCAATGGGCTCTGTTTCTTTTGGGCCCCAGGCTCTGTGTTTCTTTCGGGCCCCGGGCTGAAGGATTCAAAATTATTCTAACGGGCTATACTCACCACTAGCCCATTTATATATATCAGTAATAATAATTCAGTCGGCAATGGAGAAGGTTCAATCGTTTATTCAATCAAATGCAAGCCCTGTTAGGGGAGCCTCAGTCTACACGACCCTCGGAGGTGCGCAGAGGAGACTGATTACATGTTCAAAGTACAAAGCATATATAAGTTTCATGCTTTCAAGATGACACCCTACAAGGAAAAATACAGTTTGTCAGTAAGCCAAAAGGAATACCCATATAAGGCACAATTGATCGCTAGCAACCTAGGCCTAAGCTATTCCGGGGGCAGGTCAGTAGGGTGCCCCCCTGTCTATCTGGAGCCCGGGAGGTCAGGAACGGGCTCTGCTAGAATGTGCGCATCCCACAAGAAAGGCAGGTGCGACCTTGAGTTTTCCTTAAGCTACCAGCTAACAATTATCGGAGACGGTTTGGCTGACGTCATGGTTTCGAGCAGAAAGCACAATCACGTGATTTCTGGGAAACAGTGCTTGCACATAGAGAAACGAAACAAAATGGCTTTGGTTATACCAATAGGAATAAATGAGCAAAATGGAATCGTTGGTCGTTAAGTGACCATAGCACACTCTAAATACCTGATTATATAACTATGGGACTATACTTGGATATATTAGGCCAATAATGTATATTATCAAAAATTAGATCCCAACAGGGCTCTGTGTTTCTTTCGGGCCCCGGGCTCTGTGTTTCTTTCAGGCCCCGGGCTCTGTGTTTCTTTCAGGCCCCGGGTTCTGTGTTTCTTTGAGGCCCCGGCTCTGTGTTTCCTTTGGGCCCCGGGCTCTGTGTTTCTTTCGGACCCCAGGCTCTGTGTTTCTTTCGGGCCCCTGGCTGTCTCCACTGACTTTGCCTTTCAGTGAACTGCAGCTGCCCGCGGCACCCGCAGGGGGCCACCTCAGAGGGCCGCCTACCCTTAGTGACATTTAGGCGCCTCCCCACCCCCACTCGCTTCTGAGGGACTCCAGGAGGAGTCCTCTTACAGGGCGTGCTGGACACGTCATGTCTGGCGTGCCGGGGATGGGGATGGGTATTTAGGCCTCCCCCCACCTATGTTGTTCCTCTTTGCTGCCCCACATGCTTCCCCCCCCCCCCCTCTAGCATGTACCCGTGAATGGGACAGGCAAGGGAAGTTTGAGGATGTTGTAATATTTTCTTTGTCATTGCAGGCGGAGTTAAAGGGCGATCTGGAAGCAGTCTGGGTACAGAAAGATACCTCTGCAAGAGCACAATAGGGGTGCCAGAGCCAAATCCCAGGAGCCTCATGGGAGGCTCCTGGAACAATGACGTCACTGCCACGTTAGTCCTTTAGGGCGGTTGTGGGCCTGAACAACTGGGGGCTTGCCTTGCAATGCTCCGCCCTGAAAGGGGCGTGAGTGATAAGGGACCAATGTGTCACGTGATCCAGTAAGGGGATCACCCCCATAAGGGTAGCGCTGATTGGGTTTCCACAGTGCTTGGCTCATCAGGCGGGCAGGGTAGACTAGGTGTTGGACTTGGCCCTTCTGGCAGGTTCACCCCTAAACTTTTTGCTTTTAATTGTGACCTGGTGTTAGTTATTTTTGGCTTCTGCGCACTTTCACTGTGTCCCAGTGTAAAATGCGTGCGCAATCTTGAGTGCGTGTGGTGAGATTGGCCAGCCTTCCCATAGGAATGCATGGGGAATGTATGTGTCCCTGGTAGTTCCTGATGCGTGGGGAGTGCAGGCTCGAGTTTGGTATGTGCGGACTTGTGAGATTGAATGCCGCGCAATGATGTGTGCGGCGTTAATGTGTCTAGTGTGGAAGTGCCACTTCTAGAAGTTGGCATGTCTGTGTAAGAAAGGTGAAATGACTGTCTGGCTTGTGATTGGCTGGAGCTGGCTGGTGAGCCTGGCTCCAGGAGTCAGGATGGGTCTGCCCCAGTGGTGAATGGAGAGATTTGCATGTTGATGTGAGGGAGGGGTGCACCTGGGACCTGAATAGGGCTAGGCTTTCCCTCCACAATGCTGGCTCCGCCCCCTGTGGTGCGACTGATGACCCTAGCCTGGCCAGTGAATAGGGAGAGGGGCTGAGCACATCAGAGTGCTCCAAAACCAGCTGCATCTGGTTTTCCCCCCACCCTGCAGACTCAGACAAAGGATTTAGGTGTATAAAAAGGGGCTTTGACCCCTTGGAAAAGGTGCTTGCTGATCCTAATTGGGAGGGGGTCTGCTGCTGCTGCTGAGTGCCAGGAGGACCGCTACTGGGGACTGCCTCCCTACCTGGAGCGGTACAAAAGGGGGTGGTGATGGACGGAGCATCTGAATCAATCAAACACTCACACCCAGTCAAAAGATCTGGGTTTAATCCATCACCGTTCTTTAGCCCACTCTGCCACCTGAGGTTCCGTGACGATTTGAACCCGTGTTTTTTACATTATCGCAAATACATAATTTTGGTATCAGTGAACCGCAAATGATCCATTTAGTATATCCCGGTGTTTTCGCCATGCTACGAGCAAGAGCACTCCTGTTACAAACACATTTCTGTTCCACCCATGGCATCCATCTTAGATTACGGCAGACATTTTGTATTCCTTGCCCTCACATAGTCAATGGACACGCAATGACCTCTTTCAATTAAGGACACGTAGGCTTTAGCAGGCGAGTCACCTTGCTAGTGACACGTGCACCTTAGGCAAGCAACGCTGTGGCAACATGACTCAGCAAGAGCTGCCTCCCCAGCCTGAGGCCAGTCCTGCTATACTGGTTCTCGTGTCCGTTGGCCTGATCATGATTAGGCGGCCGAAGCTGGTAACCTTGCCCATTTACGACCCACAAACATCTCTTATCCTACTTTTCTATCTTCTGCACCTGGCTCTGCTCCTTCCCTTCTGGGCCTTTATTAGGGGGAGGTAACGAAATTTACGATGAGGCGGTCCGGCTCTTGAATGAAAAGCTGACATGAGATTATGATGGAATAGTGGGAACCCCTCGTTCTTAATATTTTGACATCAGACACTGTAGATGATTCTTGTGTAAATGCCAAATATTTATTGTTTAGGACACGAATATTTAGAACTGTACTAGCATGTAAAGAATTTGCCCCAAGCAGAACATTTAGTATTTAAGGAGCAACCCATTTTGTACAAATCGAACAGGCTCCTAGATACTGCCATGTGTAGTTTTTGTGACTTCTGTGTCCCTGCAGTAATAAACCTTTGGTCTTTGACGCCACCATTGAGAAGCCCGTGTTTCTGTTTGTTTGTGCACCGAGGCAGGTAGAACTCCGGGGTCTTCGGGTGTTATCCCTGACACCTCTGGACGGAACCAAAAAAGTCCAGAACTCCAATTGGCGCCCAACGTAGGGCGACGTCATTCGGTACCGGTCCAAAAGCCTGAAGAGTTCGAGAAGCTTCGTGTGAAGATTCCAGAGGGAGGCGCCCCACTTCATCGATCCCGGCATATCGCAAAAGTGGCCCGACGTTCTCTTCCACGAGGGTTCCCGTTCGGATGGCTACAGTGGTCCGTTGCTTTGACCGTCGCCCTGTCTTGGACCCGAGGTGCAGTCCTTAGTACGGCGAGACGTGACGGGTTTCTCCTTGGTGACGTCTTCAGTGCCTCAGTTAAGTATTAAGTATTAAGTGGTTGCTAGTTGGTTACTTTGTAAGGGTTGCTCCTGTTTGGATAATCCTTTTAGTTTTTGGTTTGGTTTGGTTTCGTAAGATTATCACTGGTTGTTCTGGTTAAGATAATCATTTGGTTTAGTTTGGGTATCGATACATTTGTTCGCTTTGGTAGGCCAAAGTTCGCTTTGGTAGGCCTAAGTTCTTGGTTCTTGGTTCGAGTGCACACCTTTTTGTGTTTTGTCTGTTCTGTGTTCCGGATTATAAAATGGTAAGTCGGAAAAATTGTATGTTGTCTTGTTTTAGTTGCAACAGTGATTCCCAGTTGGAGGACTCGTGTACGGTTCCTCCGATTGGAACTCCCCTTTATGATCTATATTGCAAATTTGGTGTGGGCCCTATCTCTTATAACGAGGTATGGATCCACTATACAGAGAAAGATGGTGTCCTTAGTTGGCCACTGCATGGTAGTTTTGAACCTCAAGTTCTTGATAACTTAGAAACGAAATTGTTCAAGAAGAAAGCCCGGCCGGCAATGTTTGATTCTTTCCGTTATTGGCGAAAAGAATCGAAACAGAGAGAAATTAAAAAATTGAAGAAAGAACAGAAAGAGCAAGAGTTGACTTTAGAACAGTCTGCTAAGCAGCTGCAACTCAACGAGTCTGAGAAAGCGATGGAGGTGGCCAATAGAGAGCGTAATTTAGCGATAGACAAGTGCTATCCTGCTTTGCCATCGAGTACGGCTAAGATAGTAGAGGACCCTGAAAAGGATCCCCTGTTGTCTTACTTGTTACGATCACCCCCACCGTATGCACAGGGTGCTACGGCTCCACCTATACCGAATGTTCAATTACTGGTTGCTGGACAACCTGGTGTTCCTGCTCCTCTGAATCAAGTTCCTGTACCTCCTGTGGTCAATATTAATGTTCCTTCGGCACCCCCTCTTCC
The DNA here is from genome assembly GCF_964261635.1 of Lissotriton helveticus. Classification (NCBI taxonomy): domain Eukaryota; kingdom Metazoa; phylum Chordata; class Amphibia; order Caudata; family Salamandridae; genus Lissotriton; species Lissotriton helveticus. Next base: position 1,730,807,077 of record NC_136069.1, on the reverse strand, counting down.
AGGGTTACCGGCTTCTTTACCTATACCTGTATCGCTCACACCTGCTAGTTCACAGGCTACTCTGCCCGCTACTCCTACTGTTCCTGTTTTATCTGTTCCAACTGCTACTCTATTTACTGCTTCTGCTAATATTATGACTCCGCTTTCTGTTCGTCGAAGAATCACTGATTCTGTCTCTAATATTTTATCTCCCTTCTATAAAACTCTGATTAAGACTCCTACCTCTGACTCTGTGCAGAGACGTAGTCAGCTTCCTAGCACTGAAGAACGGGGAATATTAGATTCCACCGCTCTTAGATGGGTTTCGAAAATTGGAAGATATAATGTACAAGATGTATTGGATACATTTATGCAATGGAACGAACCGACACAACGATATGTGTTCGATGAAATGTGCTTCCTTCTACGTGAGGAATTGGAAGAGGATGACTCTGAATCAAATCTAGAAGAATTAATTAATGTTCAGAAAGAGTTTGCTGCAGGTATGATAGTTGGTCAAAATATAAAAGAAGCGATGGAACTGATTTTAAGTTATAGGAATGACCCATCACTTCGTTCACCGAGGGAGTTAGAGAAACGTAGTACGAAACAAAGTCGTCAATATCCAATGAGGGAGGTTCCACCAATTTGGCGTGAAGCTGTGCAAGCTAATGTAAACCTTGGTATTGCAGCCGCTCCGGCCCAATTCCAGAGAGTATGGATACATATTCCATGGAAGCGAGCTGAAGTATTAGCAGTGAAACAGGCCTTGCCAGATCCGCGTAAAAATCCTGCAGGGTACTACAAAGAGTTGGCTCAGACAGTTGAAGCTTGTGTATTGAATCTAGCTGACATAGATCTGCTATTTGGTAATGTAGTACCGCAACCAATTTGGGCTAAAATTCGGAAAGAGAATCATCCAGTTGCCCTAGGTGGTGATTGGGCAGCTATAATTGCGGCGGATGGTCAGCAAACAGGTGGTTCCAAACCTGAACCCTTAATTGCTAATTTGCCCTGTAGAATAATCGATTTAATGAAAACCCTGATGCCAGCATTGCGCGTTAACTGGGACAAATTGTCCGCGTGCAAACAGAAGAAAGACGAAAGCGTCTCCGACTTTTTCACAAGATTCGAGGAGACTTTTGTGGATCATAGTGGTCAGGATATGAGCACAGAAGGAGGCCAGAGATTATTTGTTGATAAATTTGTGCACAATCTGTTGCCAGAACTTAGTGGTAAATTAAAGAATTCTGAGAGTGCGTGGGCTGTCTCTACGACTGCGCAAATACTTGCGACTGCCCAGTACTATGAAAATAGGGATAAAGAGGAGAAAGAAAAATCAGATAAAAAGACGAAAGATTTAAAAACTAAAGTTCTTTTACAGCAAGCATATCCGCCTCGCACGAATCAGACTAATACACAGCAAGGGTCATATCAAAGGTATGAGTATAATTCTCAGAGGCCACAGTACCAATGGAATCAATGTGCTTATTGCAAAATGGAAGGCCATTATAAGACTGAGTGTCCAGTCTTAGCGCAAAATAATGCTGCGACAGCTCAGAGAGGTCGTGGTAGTTCTATACAAAACTCTAGAGGTCGAGGACGAGGTGCTATGCCTCCACAGACAAGTGATCGCCCTTCTAATCATTTCGATCAGCGAAATGGACAATCTGCCCAACAAAATAGGTCTCAACAGTATCATGTTGAAGACTACTATGAAGCTAGTGAGGAAGTTCAGCCAAGGGAGTACTAGGACAGCCATGGACAAAGAGAGGGAGTAGTATCAGTTCCAGTAGATCAGAGTGGGCCTTATGTCGCAGTAGCAACATCAGGTATAGTCGAACCGTTTCTGTTGGATACTGGTGCAGCAAAAAGTTCTATCATACATGCGAAACTCCCTGGCGCACCTTTGTCTGGCTCAACAAACGTTTCAGTAGGTTTTTCAGGCGCCCCTGTTCACAACCCTGTTTCTGGTCCTTTGTCTATTTCTGTTGGACCCCGCCACTTGAAAGCACCCCTGATTTTGACGACAGGTTGTAATGAAAATCTGCTTGGTTTAGACTTGTTAAAACGCCTATATGCGACATTATACTGTTCTCCAGAAGGAGTACAGCTTACGTTGGGTAAAAGAATCACCTCTCCAATGTACTTGTCGATGGATGCGCTCCCACCAGAGCTGCGTTCTCTCCCTGATACTCTTTGGGCGACTGGTCCTAATGATGTAGGTCTTTTGGAAATCCCACCATATGTAGTAACTTTGAAAGCGAATGTAAAATTTCCACGAATTCCACAATACAGAATCTCTAGTGAAGGTGAGCGTGCGCTCCTACTGATAGTACAAGATCTGATCAAGAAAGACGTTGTAGAAGAAACTAGAGGTAATGTCTGTAATAGTCCTGTACTGCCTATTCTGAAACGAACTGACCCAACAAAACCTCCAGTATATAGGTTTGTAATTGATCTTAGAGAGGTTAATAAAATTGTGATTCCACAGTTTCCTGTGGTTCCAGACATTACTGCATTGTTAACATTGATTCCTGCTACAGCAGCATGGTTTTCGGTTATCGACTTGAAAAATGCCTTTTTCAGCATTCCGATAGCCGAGGAAAGCAGAGATATCTTCGGTTTCTCTCTAGGAGGACGAAGCTTCAGGTTTAAACGTGCTCCACAAGGTTATTGTGAAAGCCCATCTATTTATAGTCAAGCATTAAAAAGCCAGTTAGACTCATTTGTACTTCCTCCTGGTTCTGCTTTAGCACAATATGTCGATGATCTTCTAGTGGCTGCCGAGGACAAGGAAACTTGCAAAACAGCTACAATTTCTTTATTGCATCATTTGTCAAATTTGAATCACAAGGTGTCACCTTCAAAAATGCAATACTGTTGCCAAGAAGTGACCTACCTAGGTCATCTCTTGTCAAAGGAGGGAAGGAAGTTGACCCCAGAGAGAATAAAAGCAATTACACAGATGAATGTTCCTAGAACGCAGAGAGAAGTACGTGCCTTTTTAGGTATTACCTCATATTGTAGGCAATGGATCCCAAATTTTTCTCTTTTGGCAAAACCATTGGTAGCTTTGACTGGGAAAAATGTTCCGAGTCCAGTGCCATGGTCCGCCGAATGTCAGGAGAGTTTTTCCGAGTTACGAAATGCACTGTGTTCAGCTCCTGTATTGGGTACACCCGATTACAGTAAGCCATTCACGCTCTATGTCCATGAGAGAGAAGGTTGTGCGTTGAGTGTTTTGACACAGAAATTTGGTGATAAACAACGCCCTTGTGCGTATTTTTCATCAACGTTAGATCCGGTAGCTAGAGCGTTGCCTAGTTGCTTGAGAGCTACGGCCGCAGCTGCAGCCTCCATTCGACAATCTGCTGGTTTAGTAATGAACAACATGCTAGTGGTTATGGTTCCTCATGCTGTGGATACACTCATGAACCGAACCAAGACGCAGCCCCTTACCAGTGCCAGATTATCAGGTTACGAACTGACATTGCTAGCGAGTCATATTCAGATCAAAAGATGCAATGTATTGAATCCAGCAACATTGTTGCCGACTAGTCAAGAGTCGAGTGATTCCGAACCACACGACTGTTGTTTCAGAACTGAGGAAGAGACAAAAGGACGAATTGATTTAAAAGACACTCCGTTATCAGATCCAGATGGCACGTTGTATGTTGATGGGTCTTGCTTCAAATTGGAGAATGGTGACGTGACTGCTGCCTATGCAGTAACAACTTTGAGTACGATTGTGGAGACTGCAAGAGTGAGTCAGAATTCTGCTCAGGCTGCAGAATTGATCGCGCTAACAAGAGCGTGCGTTTTAGCTAAGGGAAAGAGAGTGAATGTGTTCACAGATAGCCAGTACGCGTTCGGCGTGGCTCATAGTTTTGGCCGTTTGTGGAAAGAGAGAGGTTTCATTACGTCCCATGGGACTAAGATCCAACATGGTCAGCTAGTTAATGACTTGTTGGAATCTTTAACCTTGCCGACTGAGGTTGCGATTGTGAAATGCAGTGCTCATAAAGCAATCACGGATGATGTTGGTCGTAGGAATGCTTTTGCTGATGAGACTGCTAAACAGACAGCTAGAAATATGATGAGTAGAATGTATGTTACAACGTCTGCAAGATGGATTTCTGAGTCTGGAATGTGTGAGGACACAGTGGAAAGTGTGAAAGAAATTCAGAAAGAGGCGACTGAGGAGGAAAAGCTTGCATGGAAAGAGAGCACGGGTAAATTGGACTCGAGTGGGTGTTGGATTGACTTGTCGGAACAACAGCGTTGGATGTTGCCTGATGCGTATGTGCTTGCAGTAGTAACGATGGCACATGGAACAGCGCATATCAGTTCTAAAGGGATTTGTAAGATGTTGGCTCCAGTTTGGAAGAATGATGGGATTAGTAAGTGTGCAGAGAGAGTGGTGAGAAACTGTATGGTATGCTTGATGCATAATCCTGGCAAGGGGATCCCCACACCTGCAGGTCACTTTGCTCCTCCTTCCTGCCCCTTTGAAGTGATTCAGTTAGACTTCATTCATATGGATCGTTGCAACAATCTAAAGTACGTCCTAGTGGTAGTTTGTGCGTTCTCCAGATGGATCGAAGCATACCCACTGAAGGACAATACTGCTTTGTCCACTGCCAAAATCCTTCTTAAAGAATACTTCCCCAGATTCGGAATGCCACGGATTGTATGGTCAGATAACGGAAGTGAGTTCGTAGGGAAAGTTATGCAGAGTGTGTGTGCCGGCTTAGGGATTAAACAAAAGTTTCACAGTGCGAATCATCCCCAGTCTGCGGGTTTAGTTGAGGGTTACAATGGCACCCTTAAACTGAAACTTGCTAAGATACAAGCGTCCACGGGTTTGCCCTGGCCAGATGCACTGCCTTTGGCTTTGTTATCAACAAGGGCAACTGTACATTCTAGAGTAGGGCTTAGTCCATATGAAATAATTTTTGGTCGTCCTGCAAATGTTTGGGGGGTACCTAGACCGAAAGAATTTAAGCAGCTGGAATACCCAATGTTAATTGATTACCTTTTCGACTTGACTGCTAAATTGAGCCTAATTCACCAACAGGTTTTCGATGCATTACCAAAGCCACCGGAGAGTCCAGGTCATCAGCTGAAACCTGGAGATCAAGTGGTCATTAGAAATTTTGCAAGAACGAAAAATCTTCAGCCCAGATTCGTTGGCCCCTTCCAAGTCTTATTGGCGACGAGAACTGCTATTCGTGTGGCCGGACGGAAGAATTGGATCCACACGACACACGTCAAACGTGTGCCTCTGCCACTTCCTTACGACAACTGGGTAAAGAAAGGAATCAGTGCCTCTGAAGCAGAACAAATACCCAGTTTCATCCCTTTCAGTGATGCAGAACTGATCACTGATACATCAAACTCTGGCTCTCCTCCTGAAACTGCTCTTTTGAACCCTGAACCTTTGCCATCTGCACCAAAAGAACATTTGCCATCTGCAAACGTGAACATTGCAACGTCGGCTGAAAATACATTGTTTCCAGATCAGACAGCTCCTGCAAAACTGAGATACAATTTGCGTTCTCGCAATATGGACAAATAAAGCAGGAAACTGCCTATTTTTACAGCTAAATTTTTTGATACATTGCCTCCAGCCAGGAAGTTTGCTAATATTTTGTTGTTTTAAATTTTGCCTTGCCGTCTGGGTAGCCGTAGGGTCGTGGCTGTGTGCCTAGTTGAATCTGCGGGGGTCAGACACAAGGTCGATCTTTCTGTTAGTTCTGGGAACTCCCAGGGCTGATAGAGGCATTTTCATCTACGTACACATCATCAGTGGTCACGAGCGGATTGTAGAAGATGGAGCTTCCTGAGCTGCAACGAAAGAATGTAATTTATGTTCGCAGAAATAGACTGTACAGAATACTTCACAGCAAATGCTTTCTAATGCAATGTGCAGTTACGTTTTTAATTGTTTTGATAACGTTGGTGGGTGGAATCATCTTTGGTGTGCATTTAATTTTTATGCCGGTGACTACAGTACCTCCCCTTGATCCTACTACTTCTACGGTTTCTTCTATGCATTCTTTTCACTCGTTTCCTGAACACGAACAAGCTCGACACTCAGAATTTATTAACAATACATTTGTACAGCTCTTGCATCAACACCAACTGGTAGTTAATACTACAGACTGCTGGGTGTGTGGCTTGATACCTCACACTATGGATAAAGGCATTCCCTATCTAGTCTTGCCTTTTAGCTATAATGGATCATTCCAGGCCTTTCAGACCATTTTTTCCTATGCCCTTGAGACCTATCCTCCGCGCCCACCACGGTCCACTAAATACAACTCAGCCAACAAAGCTTTAGTCCAGGGAATTATTGACATGATTAAAGACGTCAATAATACTCCATCTTACCCTAGAGATGAATTACGGGTGTATTTGAGTTGGAACTCTACAGAGTACCGCCTTAGTTTGGGAGAAAGCAAACGTAAAAGCTCCACTTCAGTCTGGGTCGTGCCTCACCGAGGTCAGGTCTGTTTGCAAGGAAATGGGAGAAATCTGAGAGCTCAGCTAGGGAGGAGTGAGTGCGTTGAGACTTACGTATTCCCGTCTAACTCCTCCCCTGCCTTCCTTACTGCTAGGGGTACTTACTTCATCTGTCAAGACAGAGCGTATACATGGCTGCCTGCCGACTTCTCAGGTTCATGTTATATTGCTCGATTGTTACCTCCGACATACACTGCTTCTTCAGATTATCACAAGACCAGAGTAGCAAGAGGTGTCTTCAGCAAGGAAGATACCGCTGGTCAGGAAGCTGGAGACTTCTTCAAAGGTTTCCTTCCGTTTTGGGGGCCTATGGCCAATAGTAGAAACCTACGTCAACTAACACGGGTAGTTGAATCTACTATTACAGAAACTGTTGGTGCCCTTAGTAACTTAACAGCTGAGCTTCAGGCAGATCGTCTCATGACGTTACAGAACCGAATGGTTCTAGACGTAATACTTGCAGATCGAGGTGGGGTATGCAGAATGATCCAATCGAGCTGCTGTGTTTTTATTCCCAATAATGCTCCAACCGTCTATGAAGCGATCTCTAAGCTACACAAGATTTCCGACTCTATACACGTAGAAAAGGGAAATTGGTCCTTCATGGAGTGGTTTTGGACTCTGGTATCAGCGTGGGGATGGAAGGTTCTGATGGTCATTGGTGTCATCCTAGTATTTCTGTTCTCGTGCTGCCTTATTATCCAATGTGGTCCCGCTTTATGTAGTCTCTGTGCTGCAACCTGTTTCAGAAAACCACCTGCATTTGAAGAGAAGGTACGAGATAAGATGATGATGCAACAACATGTCACTGACCTAATGAGCATAGAGTTAGACTCTGACATAGACTGAGTAATTGCCTATGTAAGGGCAAAAGGAGGGGCTGAGGTTCCGTGACGATTTGAACCCGTGTTTTTTACATTATCGCAAATACATAATTTTGGTATCAGTGAACCGCAAATGATCCATTTAGTATATCCCGGTGTTTTCGCCATGCTACGAGCAAGAGCACTCCTGTTACAAACACATTTCTGTTCCACCCATGGCATCCATCTTAGATTACGGCAGACATTTTGTATTCCTTGCCCTCACATAGTCAATGGACACGCAATGACCTCTTTCAATTAAGGACACGTAGGCTTTAGCAGGCGAGTCACCTTGCTAGTGACACGTGCACCTTAGGCAAGCAACGCTGTGGCAACATGACTCAGCAAGAGCTGCCTCCCCAGCCTGAGGCCAGTCCTGCTATACTGGTTCTCGTGTCCGTTGGCCTGATCATGATTAGGCGGCCAAAGCTGGTAACCTTGCCCATTTACGACCCACAAACATCTCTTATCCTACTTTTCTATCTTCTGCACCTGGCTCTGCTCCTTCCCTTCTGGGCCTTTATTAGGGGGAGGTAACGAAATTTACGATGAGGCGGTCCGGCTCTTGAATGAAAAGCTGACATGAGATTATGATGGAATAGTGGGAACCCCTCGTTCTTAATATTTTGACATCAGACACTGTAGATGATTCTTGTGTAAATGCCAAATATTTATTGTTTAGGACACGAATGTTTAGAACTGTACTAGCATGTAAAGAATTTGCCCCAAGCAGAAAATTTAGTATTTAAGGAGCAACCCATTTTGTACAAATCGAACAGGCTCCTAGATACTGCCATGTGTAGTTTCTGTGACTTCTGTGTCCCTGCAGTAATAAACCTTTGGTCTTTGACGCCACCATTGAGAAGCCCGTGTTTCTGTTTGTTTGTGCACCGAGGCAGGTAGAACTCCGGGGTCTTCGGGTGTTATCCCTGACACCTCTGGACGGAACCAAAAAAGTCCAGAACTCCACACCCCAGTTCAGACATGGCTATATGCAAATAAGTCTGACCCTGTGCCTCATGGGAACAGTCCAGCCCGAACTGCCGAGCCATGTCTTCCCTGGACCGGAAACAAGCTTCCGAGGACCGGTTTCTGGCATTCCAGCCGTCTTCAGCCCGGCTTGCTTGAATCCAGTGGCAAAGTGAGCAAGGGACTCACGTCTGAGCATACCCTGCCACACTTATGGCGGTCCATCACCACCCCCTTTTGTCCTTGCCTGGAGGGCCCTGTGAGCTGGCCCCTGGGCCCAGCCTTTGACACCTCCTACAAGAAACTTTCCCTGAACTTGGCCTCACTTGGAAAGAGCGCGCTGCTTTGACTGCCAGCCAGATCACTCCAACCTTCCCCCCCTGGACTGAGGACTTCACTGCGAGTGCTGGGAGCGCTTGTTCCTTTATTTTAAGTGGCACTTGGTTTGTCATTTTTCCAAGGAGCGCTACATCGTCCCAGTCCTGAGTGCTCTTCCCTTTTGTCTCAGAGCACTGGTAGCCGCAGCACGAAGCTGCAACACGAGGGATTTAACCCCCCCTGCTGCCCCGTTCATTAGCCGCATTTTGGCGGCCTGAGGCGTTTCATTGAAGTACCAGCGAGTGCCCGCCCCGCATTGCCGCCCCGAAGAGACGTTGCCGGGCCGCTGCCAGGGTGACCCGGAAGTGAAGCAGCTGTTGCCCGGTTGAGGGCGGGCGACCCGGAAGCTGCGCGGGCCGCCCAATCCCAGTGCGGCCCTGGAGAGAGAGAGCCCCGCAGGTCTAAGCCTCGTCCCGACGTGGAGGAAGCTGTCCCCGGTATCGCAACTAGGAGAGCAGAGTCCCCAGAGCAGCCCGGTGAGTGCACAGGGCTGGGGGCTCCGTGAGTGCAGAAGGAAGGCCAGATCTTCCCCTTGATGGGGACACGATTATTTTAGGAGCCTGAGGGCTCCACCTGGGTATAGCTGTGCTTCGAGTCCCCCGAGTGGGACTCCAACAATTCCGGGCATTTCTTCAGAGCCTGAGAGGCTCCTCCGATTTCGGGGGGCACCCTCAACGGTAGAGCGGCCCCGGTTGGTAGCGGGCCGCTCCCCCAGTTTACAGGGCACATTTCTTTCGAGCATGAGAGGCTCCAACGTCACGGAGGCATATTTGGTTTAGAGCCCGAGAAGCTCCTGGGCATGTTGTGAATTTGAGTCCCCCGAGCGGGACTCCAACGAAGAGGGCAGTTGTTGAGAGCCCAGGAGGCTCCAGGCAGCATTGTTGTTCGAGCCCGAGAGGCTCCACCAGTTTGGGGCCATTTTGCATCTCGAGCCCACGAGGTTCCCACGTTGTTTTGTGCACCATTGTGATTTAGCAGCCCAGTAGAGATTCCCAGCTGCCCAGCACTTAGTGGGCAGCTGCTTCGTTTAGGCTTTGCGCAATCTTCTTTGGCTGCCTGCGCAGCCTGCCCTGACTTTGCTGGACACAGGGCGTTTCAGCACCTGAGAGGCCAGGTTGACCTGGGGTCAGTTCTATGTGCTTTAGAGTTCAAATGTGTGATTACTTGCAGAATGTGATTCATGCAATGCTTTTTACCTATACCTAAAATTTATTATGCCTAGGAGGTTGTTTTACCTAGTATAGTTATACTAGTGAGTTCATGGTTCCCTGCGTGATATTTTTCTAAGGTGGTTAGGGTTGCGTAGGTGGTACTTACCTTTTACCGGTGATTACTGGTTGTGTGCTACATTCGCTATTTGGTGCTACAGTTATTATATGTTCTATGTGCTAAGCGTTATTCCTACAAAGTGCTAATTCTACCAAGTGCTAGTTCTAAAAGTGCTTATTCCTGACAGTGGTCCATGTGGCCCTGTCCCGTGTACATAATCCCCTGTAAATTCTGCCCGTGCCTGTGGCACATTGTAAAGTGTGTGTTTATTATCTAATGTGTTTGGTATAATACAAAGGCTATTTTTATATATAACCTTGTGTGGAGTTTCCTTTGTGGTGGGCCTTGGGTGTTGTTGCTGGGTGCGCGCGCAAGTGCTTTACACAGCGCCTCCGAGATAAGCCTGACTGCTCGTGCCAAACTACCAAGGGGTTGAGCAGGGGTTATCTTTGGCGAGTGACTTCCTTACCCTGACGTAGAATGGTGGTTTCTGCCTGGCCTTAGCCAACCGGAAATCGCCATTTCTAACATTGGTGGCAGCGGTGGGATAAGGACTTGTGTTTGCGCTGTACCGCAGCAGCAACTGGCTGCACCACAAAACTCTGCATTTTAGATAATCACATTTTGGGGATTATTGTTTTTGTTGAAGTTCCATTCTTTCTTATCCTAAAGGTGTCCATTGTGAATTGTGTACTCCTGTGTTAGCTCAGACACCTAGGTTCCTTGTGTTGAACTTTTCTCAAGAACGTCTGCCAAAATGGAGCCTGCTTTTTATTCCTGTAGTCTGTTTAGATACAGTATGTTAGAGTTGGTAAGGTTCTGTGAAGAGAGAGACAAAGAGGTGGGTGAGTCAGACACCGGGCCCGATTCACAGAACTAACTTAAGACAGAATCCTAAACTTACTACCATTTTGGTATTCACAGAAGGCACTTACTCATTTTGGTATTCACAGAAGGCACTTACTCATTTCGGTATTCACAGAAGTTAGGAGTCCTAACTTTAGGACTCCTAAATGCCTTCTGTGAATACCGAAAGTCTTCAAATTAGGATTTTTCTCAGTTTAGTAGTAGTAAATAAAGTAAAATCCTAATTTTAAGACTTTCCGTATTCACAGAAGGCATTTAGGTGTCTGAAAGTTAGGAGTCCTAACTTTACTACTACTAAATTGAGAAAAATCCTAATTTTAAGACTTTCGGTATTCACAGAAGGTATTTAGGTGTCTGAAAGTTAGGAGTCCTAACTTTACTACTACTAAATTGAGAAAAATCCTAATTTTAAGACTTTCGGTATTCACAGAAGGCATTTAGGTGTCTGAAAGTTAGGAGTACTAACTTTACTACTACTAAATTGAGAAAAATCCTAATTTTAAGACTTTCGGTATTCACAGAATGCATTTAGGAGTCCTAAAGTTAGGACTCCTATCTTCTGTGAATACCGAAATGAGTAAGTGCCTTCTGTGAATACCAAAATGAGTAAGTGTCTTCTGTGAATACCAAAATGGTAGTAAGTTTAGGATTTTGTCTTAAGTTAGTTCTGTGAATCGGGCCCACCGAGTCCAAACTGAGGGACAACCTAATCCTATGGCAAAAGGACCAATTGGATCTTAAGCGCAGTGAGGAGGAAGAAAATGACACTGCCTGGACGCCAGTAGATAGTGAAGACCCCACAGATAGGGAGTCCCTTGCTGGGTCCAGCGTCAGGAGCGGCGCCCCATCCCTTTTCCTGTCCCCAGAGGAGTGGGTCGATAGGAGGGAAGAAAGGGAGCACCAGCTGGCGTTGGAACAGCTCAGGTTAGAGCATGCCCAGGTCATGGCGCAGCTGGGTGTTAGGAAGAAAAATCTAGAGACTGAGAAGGTCTTAGCGCAGGAGAGGATAGAGGAGGCAGAGAGGGCCTTCCCTAGAGAGAAATTAGCTCAGGAAGGTAGACTATCCCCTGCGCACAGTTATAGTTTTCTGGATTCCCCTGGGAGGGTTGAGTCCAATGGTGGCAGCTATATAGAACCCAGTGCAAGAAGTCCCATTCCCAGTTCCCAAAGTATGGTACCTGTTTCCCAAGAAGAGGAGTTAAGGTTGAAATTCAGGGGCAGTAAGAAACTGTCTCACCAGGATTGGGGGGATTTTGTGGATGACTGTTCGGATGCACTGGATGTTTGGCTGGCGATTAGCCCGGACCAGGAGGTGGACGGAGTAGTGAATATGTTTCTCAAAGAGCAGTTGCTCAGTGTTTGTTGTCCAGGGCTGCGCCAGCACCTGTTGAGGTTTGAATACTTTTGTCCTTGGAAACTTGCAGAGGAAGCAGACCGCTGGGAAAGGGCCAGAGGTTCCGAAGAGTCATTGGTGAGTGATTCCAAAAGCAGTGGTTCACGTATCTTCCAGCCCAGCGTGGTGGAAGAGGTTCAGAGTAGCCCAGCTAGGTCCCAGTATAGCGAGGGGGGTGTAGGGACTTACGACCTGTGTCAGTGGAGCGGGAGTGAGTTGGTTACCAAGAGTCCCCAAAAGCCCAAAGTTCTGCCTCAGAGCCTGGATGGTTTCTTTAGGGAACACCAGGTTGGGGACCTAAGCTGTCCTGTTTCGGGCCCCTGGCTGTCTCCACTGACTTTGCCTTTGAGTGAACTGCAGCTGCCCGCGGCACCCGCAGGGGGCCACCTCAGAGGGCCGCCTACCCTTAGTGACATTTAGGCGCCTCCCCACCCCCACTCGCTTCTGAGGGACTCCAGGAGGAGTCCTCTTACAGGGCGTGCTGGACACGTCATGTCTGGCGTGCCGGGGATGGGGAGGGGTATTTAGGCCTCCCCCCACCTATGTTGTTCCTCTTTGCTGCCCCACATGCTTCCCCCCCCTCTAGCATGTACCCGTGAATGGGACAGGCAAGGGAAGTTTGAGGATGTTGTAATATTTTCTTTGTCATTGCAGGCGGAGTTACAGGGCGATCTGGAAGCAGTCTGGGTACAGAAAGATACCTCTGCAAGAGCACAATAGGGGTGCCAGAGCCAAATCCCAGGAGCCTCATGGGAGGCTCCTGGAACAATGACGTCACTGCCACGTTAGTCCTTTAGGGCGGTTGTGGGCCTGAACAACTGGGGGCTTGCCTTGCAATGCTCCGCCCTGAAAGGGGCGTGAGTGATAAGGGACCAATGTGTCACGTGATCCAGTAAGGGGATCACCCCCATAAGGGTAGCGCTGATTGGGTTTCCACAGTGCTTGGCTCATCAGGCGGGCAGGGTAGACTAGGTGTTGGACTTGGCCCTTCTGGCAGGTTCACCCCTAAACTTTTTGCTTTTAATTGTGACCTGGTGTTAGTTATTTTTGGCTTCTGCGCACTTTCACTGTGTCCCAGTGTAAAATGCGTGCGCAATCTTGAGTGCGTGTGGTGAGATTGACCAGCCTTCCCATAGGAATGCATGGGGAATGTATGTGTCCCTGGTAGTTCCTGATGCGTGGGGAGTGCAGGCTCGAGTTTGGTATGTGCGGACTCGTGAGATTGAATTCCGCGCAATGATGTGTGCGGCGTTAATGTGTCTAGTGTGGAAGTGCCACTTCTAGAAGTTGGCATGTCTGTGTAAGAAAGGTGAAATGACTGTCTGGCTTGTGATTGGCTGGAGCTGGCTGGTGAGCCTGGCTCCAGGAGTCAGGATGGGTCTGCCCCAGTGGTGAATGGAGAGATTTGCATGTTGATGTGAGGGAGGGGTGCACCTGGGACCTGAATAGGGCTAGGCTTTCCCTCCACAATGCTGGCTCCGCCCCCTGTGGTGCGACTGATGACCCTAGCCTGGCCAGTGAATAGGGAGAGGGGCTGAGCACATCAGAGTGCTCCAAAACCAGCTGCATCTGGTTTTCCCCCCACCCTGCAGACTCAGACAAAGGATTTAGGTGTATAAAAAGGGGCTTTGACCCCTTGGAAAAGGTGCTTGCTGATCCTAATTGGGAGGGGGTCTGCTGCTGCTGCTGAGTGCCAGGAGGACCGCTACTGGGGACTGCCTCCCTACCTGGAGCGGTACAAAAGGGGGTGGTGATGGACGGAGCATCTGAATCAATCAAACACTCACACCCAGTCAAAAGATCTGGGTTTAATCCATCACCGTTCTTTAGCCCACTCTGCCACCTGAGGTTCCGTGACGATTTGAACCCGTGTTTTTTACATTATCGCAAATACATAATTTTGGTATCAGTGAACCGCAAATGATCCATTTAGTATATCCCGGTGTTTTCGCCATGCTACGAGCAAGAGCACTCCTGTTACAAACACATTTCTGTTCCACCCATGGCATCCATCTTAGATTACGGCAGACATTTTGTATTCCTTGCCCTCACATAGTCAATGGACACGCAATGACCTCTTTCAATTAAGGACACGTAGGCTTTAGCAGGCGAGTCACCTTGCTAGTGACACGTGCACCTTAGGCAAGCAACGCTGTGGCAACATGACTCAGCAAGAGCTGCCTCCCCAGCCTGAGGACCGCTACTGGGGACTGCCTCCCTACCTGGAGCGGTACAAAAGGGGGTGGTGATGGACGGAGCATCTGAATCAATCAAACACTCACACCCAGTCAAAAGATCTGGGTTTAATCCATCACCGTACTTTAGCCCACTCTGCCACCCCAGTTCAGACATGGCTATATGGAAATAAGTCTGACCCTGTGCCTCATGGGAACAGTCCAGCCCGAACTGCCGAGCCATGTCTTCCCTGGACCGGAAACAAGCTTCCGAGGACCGGTTTCTGGCATTCCAGCCGTCTTCAGCCCGGCTTGCTTGAATCCAGTGGCAAAGTGAGCAAGGGACTCACGTCTGAGCATACCCTGCCACACTTATGGTGGTCCATCACCACCCCCTTTTGTCCCTGCCTGGAGGGCCCTGTGAGCTGGCCCCTGGGCCCAGCCTTTGCCACCTCCTACAAGAAACTTTCCCTGAACTTGGCCTCACTTGGAAAGAGCGCGCTGCTTTGACTGCCAGCCAGATCACTCCAAACTTCCCCCCCTGGACTGAGGACTTCACTGTGAGTGCTGGGAGCGCTTGTTCCTTTATTTTAAGTGGCACTTGGTTTGTCATTTTTCCAAGGAGCGCTACATCGTCCCAGTCCTGAGTGCTCTTCCCTTTTGTCTCAGAGCACTGGTAGCCGCAGCACGAATCTGCAACACGAGGGATTTAACCCCCCCTGCTGCCCCGTTCATTAGCCGCATTTTGGCGGCCTGAGGCGTTTCATTGAAGTACCAGCGAGTGCCCGCCCCGCATTGCCGCCCCGAAGAGACGTTGCCGGGCCGCTGCCAGGGTGACCCGGAAGTGAAGCAGCTGTTGCCCGGTTGAGGGCGGGCGACCCGGAAGCTGCGCGGGCCGCCCAATCCCAGTGCGGCCCAGGAGAGAGAGAGCCCCGCAGGTTTAAGCCTCGTCCCGACGTGGAGGAAGCTGTCCCCGGTATCGCAACTAGGAGAGCAGAGTCCCCAGAGCAGCCCGGTGAGTGCACAGGGCTGGGGGCTCCGTGAGTGCAGAAGGAAGGCCAGATCTTCCCCTTGATGGGGACACGATTAATTTAGGAGCCTGAGGGCTCCACCTGGGTATAGCTGTGCTTCGAGTCCCCCGAGTGGGACTCCAACAATTCCGGGCATTTCTTCAGAGCCTGAGAGGCTCCTCCGATTCCGGGGGGGCACCCTCAACGGTAGAGCGGCCCCGGTTGGTAGCGGGCCGCTCCCCCAGTTTACAGGGCACATTTCTTTCGAGCATGAGAGGCTCCAACGTCACGGAGGCATATTTGGTTTAGAGCCCGAGAAGCTCCTGGGCATGTTGTGAATTTGAGTCCCCCGAGCGGGACTCCAACGAAGAGGGCAGTTGTTGAGAGCCCAGGAGGCTCCAGGCATCATTGTTGTTCGAGCCCGAGAGGCTCCACCAGTTTGGGGCCATTTTGCATCTCGAGCCCACGAGGTTCCCACGTTGTTTTGTGCACCATTGTGATTTAGCAGCCCAGAAGAGATTCCCAGCTGCCCAGCACTTAGTGGGCAGCTGCTTCGTTTAGGCTTTGCGCAATCTTCTTTGGCTGCCTGCGCAGCCTGCCCTGACTTTGCTGGACACAGGGCGTTTCAGCACCTGAGAGGCCAGGTTGACCTGGGGTCAGTTCTATGTGCTTTAGAGTTCAAATGTGTGATTACTTGCAGAATGTGATTCATGCAATGCTTTTTACCTATACCTAAAATTTATTATGCCTAGGAGGTTGTTTTACCTAGTATAGTTATACTAGTGAGTTCATGGTTCCCTGCGTGATATTTTCCTAAGGTGGTTAGGGTTGCGTAGGTGGTACTTACCTTTTACCAGTGATTACTGGTTGTGTGCTACATTCGCTATTTGGTGCTACAGTTATTATATGTTCTATGTGCTAAGCGTTATTCCTACAAAGTGCTAATTCTACCAAGTGCTAGTTCTAAAAATGCTTATTCCTGACAGTGGTCCATGTGGCCCTGTCCCGTGTACATAATCCCCTGTAAATTCTGCCCGTGCCTGTGGCACATTGTAAAGTGTGTGTTTATTATCTAATGTGTTTGGTATAATACAAAGGCTATTTTTATATATAACCTTGTGTGGAGTTTCCTTTGTGGTGGGCCTTGGGTGTTGTTGCTGGGTGCGCGCACAAGTGCTTTACACAGCGCCTCCGAGATAAGCCTGACTGCTCGTGCCAAACTACCAAGGGGTTGAGAGGGGTTATCTTTGGCGAGTGACTTCCTTAACCTGACGTAGAATGGTGGTTTCTGCCTGGCCTTAGCCAACCGGAAATCGCCATTTCTAACAATGGTGGCAGCGGTGGGATAAGGACTTGTGTTTGCGCTGTACCGCAGCAGCAACTGGCTGCACCACAAAACTCTGCATTTTAGATAATCACATTTTGGGGATTATTGTTTTTGTTGAAGTTCCATTCGTTCTTATCCTAAAGGTGTCCTTTGTGAATTGTGTACTCCTGTGTTCGCTCAGACACCTAGGTTCCTTGTGTTGAACTTTTCTCAAGAACGTCTGCCAAAATGGAGCCTGCTTTTTATTCCTGTAGTCTGTTTAGATACAGTATGTTAGAGTTGGTATGGTTCTGTGAAGAGAGAGACTAAACTTAAGACAGAATCCTAAACTTACTACCATTTTGGTATTCACAGAAGGCACTTACTCATTTTGGTATTCACAGAAGGCACTTACTCATTTCGGTATTCACAGAAGTTAGGAGTCCTAACTTTAGGACTCCTAAATGCCTTCTGTGAATACCGAAAGTCTTCAAATTAGGATTTTTCTCAGTTTAGTAGTAGTAAATGAAGAAAAATCCTAATTTTAAGACTTTCGGTATTCACAGAAGGCATTGAGGTGTCTGAACGTTAGGAGTCCTAACTTTACTACTACTAAATTGAGAAAAATCCTAATTTTAAGACTTTCGGTATTCACAGAAGGCATTTAGGTGTCTGAAAGTTAGGAGTCCTAACTTTACTACTACTAAATTGAGAAAAATCCTAATTTTAAGACTTTCGGTATTCACAGAAGGCATTTAGGTGTCTGAAAGTTAGGAGTCCTAACTTTACTACTACTAAATTGAGAAAAATCCTAATTTTAAGACTTTCGGTATTCACAGAATGCATTTAGGAGTCCTAAAGTTAGGACTCCTATCTTCTGTGAATACCGAAATGAGTAAGTGCCTTCTGTGAATACCAAAATGAGTAAGTGTCTTCTGTGAATACCAAAATGGTAGTAAGTTTAGGATTTTGTCTTAAATTAGTTCTGTGAATCGGGCCCACCGAGTCCAAACTGAGGGACAACCTAATCCTATGGCAAAAGGACCAATGGGATCTTGAGCGCAGTGAGGAGGAAGAAAATGACACTGCCTGGACGCCAGTAGATAGTGAAGACCCCACAGATAGGGAGTCCCTTGCTGGGTCCAGTGTCAGGAGCGGCGCCCCATCCCTTTTCCTGTCCCCAGAGGAGTGGGTCGATAGGAGGGAAGAAAGGGAGCACCAGCTGGCGTTGGAACAGCTCAGGTTAGAGCATGCCCAGGTCATGGCGCAGCTGGGTGTTAGGAAGAAAAATCTAGAGACTGAGAAGGTCTTAGCGCAAAAGAGGATAGAGGAGGCAGAGAGGGCCTTCCCTAGAGAGAAATTAGCTCAGGAAGGTAGACTATCCCCTGCGCACAGTTATAGTTTTCTGGATTCCCCTGGGAGGGTTGAGTCCAATGGTGGCAGCTATATAGAACCCAGTGCAAGAAGTCCCATTCCCAGTTCCCAAAGTATGGTACCTGTTTCCCAAGAAGAGGAGTTAAGGTTGAAATTCAGGGGCAGTAGGAAACTGTCTCACCAGGATTGGGGGGATTTTGTGGATGACTGTTCGGATGCACTGGATGTTTGGCTGGCGATTAGCCCGGACCAGGAGGTGGACGGAGTAGTGAATATGTTTCTCAAAGAGCAGTTGCTCAGTATTTGTTGTCCAGGGCTGCGCCAGCACCTGTTGAGGTTTGAATACTTTTGTCCTTGGAAACTTGCGGAGGAAGCAGACCGCTGGGAAAGGGCCAGAGGTTCTGAAGAATCATTGGTGAGTGATTCCAAAAGTAGTGGTTCAGGTATCTTCCAGCCCAGCGTGGTGGAAGAGGTTCAGAGTAGCCCAGCTAGGTCCCAGTATAGCGAGGGGGGTGTAGGGACTTACGACCTGTGTCAGTGGAGCGGGAGTGAGTTGGTTACCAAGAGTACCCAGACGCCCAAAGTTCTGCCTCAGAGCCTGGATGGTTTCTTTAGGGAACACCAGGTTGGGGACCTAAGCTGTCCTGTTAGTCCATTTGAGGAGGATCTCCTAGTGTATAGAGGACCTGGAGCGTCCCTAAATAGAGCTCCAGTGGTTCTAGTGTCCGGAAGTGCTACTCCAGTTGGAAGGGCACAGGAGTCCGAAGTGACGAGTGATTGGGGGATGAGTTCCCCAGTGGAAGAACCAGAGGACCAGGGACTAGCCAGTTGGGTTAGATTCCCTTCGGGGGACCCGGGTGGCACCACTTCTGTTCTGGGGGGTCTTCGCGCACTGTCAGATGGACAGGAGACGGAAGAGTCACACGGAGGAGTCACACGGAGGAGTCACATGGAGGAGTCACATGGGAGAGTCACACAGTGTAGTCACAAGGTAAAGTCACACGGAGGACTCACACAGAGGAGTCACAGGTAGAGTCACATGGGAGAGTCACACGGAAGAGTAACACGGAGGAGTCACACAATAGTGTCACGCAGTAGAGTCACACGGTAGAGTCACACAGAGGAGTCACATGGAGGAGTCACATGGTAGAGTCACACGGAGGAGTCACGCAGAGGAGTCACACGGGAGAGTCACACGGAAGAGTCACATGGAGGAGTCACACGATAGAATCACACAGTCGAGTCTTTCGGTAGAGTTACATAGAGGAGTCACACAGAGGAGTCACATGGAGGAGTCACACGGTAGAATCACACAGAGGAGTCACACGGAGGAATCACACTGGAGAGTCACACGGAAGAGTCACATGGTAGAGTCACACAGAGAAGTCACACGGAGGAATCACACTGGAGAGTCACACGGAAGAGTCACATGGTAGAGTCACACAGAGGAGTCACATGGAGGAGTCACACAAAGGAGTTACACGGTAGAGTCACACAGAGGAGTCACACGAAGGAGTCACACGGTAGAGTCACATGGAGGAGTCACAGAGTAGAGTCACATGGAGGAGTCACACAGAGGAGTCACACGGAGGAGTCACATGGGAGAGTCACATGGAGGAGTCAAACAAAGGAGTCACATGGAGGAGTCACTCAGGAGAGTCACACGGTAGAGTCACATGGAGGAGTCACATGGAGGAGTCACATGGAGGAGTCATACGGAGGAGTCACATGGAGGAGTCACACGGAGGAGTCACATGGGAGAGTCACATGGAGGAGTCAAACATAGGAGTCACATGGAGGAGTCACTCAGGAGAGTCACATGGTAGAGTCACATGGAGGAGTCACATGGAGGAGTCACACGGAGGAGTCACACGGAGGAGTCACACGGGAGAGTCACACGGGGGAGTCACATGGTAAAGTCACACGGAGGAGTCACACAGAGGAGTCACACGGTATAGTCACACAGAGGAGTTACACGGAGGAGTCACACAGAGGAGTCACACAGAGGAGTCACACAGAAGAGTCACATGGAGGAGTCACATGGAGAATTCACACAGAGGAGTCACACAGTAGAGTCACACGGAGGAGTCACATGGGAGAGTCACATAGAGGAGTCACATGGGAGAGTCACACGGAGGAGTCACACAGAGAAGTCACACGGTAGAGTCACACAGAGGAGGCACACAGAGGAGTCACACGGGAGAGACACACTGAGGAGTCACACAGTAGAGTCACACGGTAGAGTCACAGGGTGGAGTCACATGGAGGAGTCACATGGAGGAGTCACATGGAGGAGTCACACAGAGGAGTCACACGGAGGAGTCACACCGTAGACTCACACCGTAGAGTTACACAGATAAGTCACACGGTAGAGTCACACATAGGAGTCACACCATAGAGTCATACCGTAGAGTCACACGGAGGAGTCACATGGAGGAGTCACACGGAGGAGTCAATCAATTAATCAATCAATCACTGCATTTATAAAGCGCGCTACATACCCGTGAGGGTCTCAAGGCACTGGGGGAGGAAGGCGCTACTGATCGAAGAGCCAGGTCTTGAGGAGTCCTCTGAAGGCCAGCAGGTCCTGAGTCTGTCGTAGGCTGGTGGGGAGAGCGTTCCAGGTCTTGGTGGCGAGGTGGGAAAAGGATCTGCCGCCGGCGGTGTTTTTCCAGATACAAGGGACTGTGGCGAGGGTGAGGTTGGCTGAGCGGACGTTTCGGGTGGGTGTGTGGAAGTTGAGACGGTTGTTGAGGTATGTGGGTCCGGTGTTGTGTAGGGCTTTGTGTGCGTGGATAAGGAGTTTGAAGGTGATCCTCTTGTTGATGGGGAGCCAGTGCAGGCCTCTCAGGTGGGGTGTGATATGGCTGCATCGGGGGACGTCGAGGATCAGTCGTGCCGAGGCGTTCTGGATTCGTTGAAGTTGTCTCAGGAGCTTGGTTGTTGTTCCTGAGTAGAGGGCGTTCCCGTAGTCGAGTCTGCTGGTGATGAGGGCCTGGGTGACGGTTTTTCTTGTGTCGAGAGGGATCCATTTGAAGATCCTGCGGAGCATGTGGAGGGTGTTGAAGCAGGACGCGGAGATGGCGTTGACTTGCCTGGTCATGGAGAGGGTGGAGTCGAGGATGACCCCCAGGTTCGTGCGTGGTCTGGAGGTTCCGGGGCTGTGCCTAGCGATGTGGGCCACCAGGAGTCATCCCAGGCTGATGGGGTGGGTCAGAGAATGAGGACCTCCGTCTTGTTCAGCTTCAGTCTGCTGTCCTTCATCCAGTCAGCTACGGCCTTCATTCCTCTGTGGAGGTTGGCTTTGGCGGTATGGGGGTCTTCGGTGAGAGATATGATCAGCTGGGTTTTGTCAGCATAGGAGATGATGTTGAGGTTATGTTGTCGTGCGACGTGGGCGAGCGGTGCCATGTAGATATTGAACAGTGTCAGGCTGAGGGAGGATCCCTGTGGGGCGCCGCAGATGATCTTGGTGGATTTCGAGCGGAAGGGTGGGAGGCAGACACTCTGGGTTCTGCCGGAGAGGAAGGATGTGGTCCAGGGCCTTCTCTTGAATTCCGGCATCATGGAGGCGTGCTGATAAGGTGCGGTGGCAGAGTGTGTCAAAGGCTGCTGATAGGTCCAGGAGGATGAGGGCGGCTGTTTCTCCTTTGTCCATCAGGACCCTGATGTTGTCAGTGGCGTCGATGAGGGCGGTCTCAGTGCTGTGGTTGCTGTGAAAACCGGATTGAGAGGGGTCCAGGATGTTGTTATCTTCGAGGTAGCGGGTTAGCTGTTTGTTGACGATTTTCTCAGTCACTTTTGCCGGGAACGGGAGCAGGGCGATGGGCCGGAAGTTCTTGAGGTCCTTGGGGTCCGCCTTGGGCTTCTTCAGAAGGGCGTTGATCTCGGCGTGCTTCCAGCTTTCCGGAAAGGTTTCTTTCTCGAAGGAACTGTTGATAGTTTTTCGGAGGTGGGGCACGATGGTTGTGCTGGCTTTGTTGAAGACGTGGTGAGGGCAGGGGTCAGATGGGGATCCGGAGTGAATGGAGTTCATGATTTTTATGGTGTCTTCATCGCTGACGTTGGACCAGGCGGTCAGGTGGCTGGTGTGGGTGGTGGTCGCAGGGGTGGTGGACTCGGTGGTGGGTGCAGGGGTGTCGGAGTTGAAGCTGTCGTGGATGTTGGTGATCTTGCGGTGAAAGAAGGCGGCCAGGGAGACGAACAGGTCTTGTGATGGTGGGATGTCGTAGGTGTTGGAGCTGGGGTTGGAGAGTTCTTTCACGATGCTGAAGAGCTCTTTGGTGTTGTGTGCGTTGTTGTCTAAGTGGTCCTTGAAGGCGGTCCTTTTGGCGGTCCTGATGAGTTGATGGTGTCTGCGGGTGGCGCTCTTGTGGGCTGTGTGGCTGTCTGGTGTTCGGTTGTGGAGCCATTTCTTCTCCAGCTTCCGACAGGTACGCTTGGAGCTCCGGAGATCTTCGGTGAACCAGGCGGCTTTCTTGTTGGTGTGGTTGCTTGTGGAGGTCTTGAGAGGGGAGAGGGCGTCGGCGCAGTCGTTGATCCACTGTTTGAGGTTGGCCGCGGCGGTGTCTGGGTCGGTGGAAACGGCGGGTGGTTTCATGGCGAGGGTGGTAGTCAGTTGGTCCTTGGTGATCTTGCCCCAGCAGCGGCGTGGTAGCTGTTGGGTGTGGTGGTGTGTGGTGGGTTTCCTGAAGGTGAAGTGGACGCATCTGTGTTCGGTCCAGTGGGGTTCGGTGGTGTGGTTGAAGGAGATGTGGGGGCTGGTGGAGAAGATGGGGTCCAGCGTGTGTCCGGCAGCGTGGGTGGGTGCCATCACGAGCTGTTTGAGTCTGAGGTTATCGAGGTTGTCGATCAGGGCGGTGGAGTTGGTGTCGTTGTTGTTCTTGAGGTGGAAGTTCAGGTCTAATGTGGTAAATAAATTAATACCCCATCAATCGGAATTTCTAGAATGCTATCAGAAGGCAAAGAAAGAGGAGTCCGTGGTGCAGAGTTAAGGCTTTATTCCATAACTCGAGTTAAGGGAGAGCTCCATCACCCAGCAGGTTCAGGAGTGGTCTGATGTTTCAGTCATACAGCAGAATATTTATACAGTTTCAGGCAGTAGACAAAAAGAAGAAGAAAGAAAACAAGCATTGAAAATGCAATAGGTCTCGCAATGCAAGAGTTTGACCTTTTGGTATTGCAAATGTAAAACTTTTTTTTTGGTTTATATTTTTTCAAATTATAAAAGTATTAATTTTGTTTTTTGTAAAGTGAATAGTTATAAATCTACCAGGAGGCAGGAGAGAGTGAGACAGAAATAGAGGAAGAGTGGAGAGGCCAAGACAGTGAAGGGGCAGGAGAGAGTGAGACAGAAATAGAGGGAGAGTGGAGAGGCCAAGACAGTGAAGGGGTAGGAGAGAGTGAGACAAAAACAGGAAGAAAGGAGAGGCCAAGACAGGGAAGGGGCAGGAGAGAGTGAGACGGAAACGAAAGGCACATGGTGAATTGCGAACAAATGTGAACATTAACAATGCAAAAATACAACCAACATTACGGTGAAGAAATTGTCAAAAAAGGAAAGGAAAGGAAAATATGGAGGAAAATACAACGACGTGGCCTGAGTGAGGACTGGCACTATTTGCACCAGCCCCTCTGTAATTGCAGTTCACTGAAGATGCCCATTATAATGCCCTATTTATTCTATCGATAGCTTGAGGAGGAAAACATCGTAAAATAGTGAGTCGGAGGATTTGCGGCTCCAGGTGGCCCAGTCGTCATTTTTTTCGAGAACACTATTGGTTTATGTTAAGCGTATGCGACAGAAGCACGAAAATTGCAGAAACCCAGAAGGGACAGAATATACACAGTGCTGATAACTTTCAAGAACCTTTATTTTATATTGTATCCCATACAGTGCGTCATTTGAGTAGCTGAATATTTTCCAAAACATGCAGTTCGGGGATTGAGAAGGTGGCAAGCAAAACGTGAAAAGAGCGATGGAGGGTGTGGGACAACGAACAGCAGCGGGAGGGAGGAGGGAAGAGGGCAACGGACAGCGAGAGCAGGGCAGTGTTGGGGAACAACAGAGAGAGGGAGGAGGGGTGGGGGACAACAACAGCATGAGGAAACAAGGAGAAACACGAGAGACGGCCTGCGGCCGTCAAAGTGAAAGTGGAATTGCAGTTCACCGAAGATGCCCATTATAATGCCCTATTTATTCTATCGATATCTTGAGGAGGAAAACATCATAAAATAGTGAGTCTGAGGATTTGCGGCTCCAGGTGGCCCAGTCGTCATTTTTTTCGAGAACACTATTGGTTTATGTTAAGCGTATGCGACAGAAGCACGAAAATTGCAGAAACCCAGAAGGGACAGAATATACACAGTGCTGATAACTTTCAAGAACCTTTATTTTATATTGTATCCCTTACAGTGCGTCATTTGAGTAGCTGAATATTTTCCAAAACATGCAGTTCGGGGATTGAGAAGGTGGCAAGCAAAACGTGAAAAGAGCGATGGAGGGTGTGGGACAATGAACAGCAGCGGGAGGGAGGAAGGAAGAGGACAACGGACAGCGAGAGCAGGGCAGTGTTGGGGAACAACAGAGAGAGGGAGGAGGGGTGGGGGACAACAACAGCATGAGGAAACAAGGAGAAACACGAGAGACGGCCTGCGGCCGTCAAAGTGAAAGTGTGGGAGGAGAAATGCGACACGGCGGGAGGGGGGCGGCGCGGGGAGAGCGGCATGAGGGTGTGAAGCAGCAGGGGCCTTTGAAGTGAAGCTAAGCTAAGCTTCACTTCAAAGGTGTGGGAGGAGTGCTGCTGGTGATTGACTGGCGATTTGATGATGTGCACGCGTATTTTAGGTCAATGCGCTTGCGCATTGACCTAAAGGCGCACGGGCACAGCACCAAATCGCCAGTCAATCGCCAGTCTAGGTAAAGCTTATTTAAGCCCCTATATATCGAGCTCCCGCTCAATGCGCATGCGCATTGAGATAGGTCGCTCGACCTAAAAAGGAAGTGACAAATAGTAATTTCCAACCAGATGTATCAAGGTATGGGCGTGTCTTGTGTCTCGTGAGGGTGCATGCAATGTGTCGAAATGTGCTCCTTTCAGTTGAAGGTCCTTCCTCAATATGCTCTTTTCAGTTGAAGGCCCTTCCTCATCCGGGGGTTTATCTCTTGGCTTAGAGTTTAAGAACAGGAACTATCTCTCAGAACAGGAACTATCTCTCAGAACAGGAACTATCTTGCTGGTTCTTGGAATTGGCCGAACCACATGAAGGTGTGGTCAATGAACGGGGGGTGCCAGGGGCAGAGTGTCTTGCTCGTGGGTCTGAAGACAAAATGGATGACACACA
This sequence comes from Lissotriton helveticus, assembly GCF_964261635.1. Taxonomy (NCBI): domain Eukaryota; kingdom Metazoa; phylum Chordata; class Amphibia; order Caudata; family Salamandridae; genus Lissotriton; species Lissotriton helveticus. Next base: position 1,730,781,623 of record NC_136069.1, on the reverse strand, counting down.
CAAAATGGGTGCTGTCTGAATCCAATGGCTACCAGGCAGAAGAAGGAAAACGACGGGGCACTGTTGGACCCGGCCTCGTGGCGTGGTCTGCCCTGACCAGTAGTGACCCCTCCTGACCCGTGCAACTCCCCATGACCCTGATTCACCCGACCATTCCCTCCATGACCCACATCCCCGACACTGGGCTTCCCCCATCCTCTCCCTCCATTTCCCTGGTACCCGAGGCCGATGACCATGTCCCTGCACCTAAGATGGCCACCCCGGCCCCAGCCCGACCTCGGCCTTCGGCGCTATACCCGGCTGGGGGGTAGAGCGCTCCCCGTGAGCGAGAGAGGGAGGAGCAGCTCGATCACACCTCCCACCTCCCCTCGAGAGATGAGTTTCGATCGCCCCTCCGGCCTCCCTGAGGGCTGGCTCCAGGCCTGCTGAGTGTCTGGGATCCCTCCAGACCCAACTTGAAAGGATGAAAGGAGCCGCCGAGGTGGAACCCACAACAACCGGCCCCCAGGTGCTAAGACCTCTGCCTGCGAGGACTCCGGACATCAAAGGGGAGCAGTCCTATATCAAGGGTTGCTTTGGGACAATCAAATTAGTTGTATCCTGGACTACGTGAGCCTTGCTGACCTCGTCGCAGCTCCTACCGAGCAGATAAGGACTTCTACTCGAGAACCATCTGAGCCCTGCTGACTTCGTCGCAGCTCCTACCCGGCAGAGAAGGACTTCTGCCCGAAACCACCTGAGCCTTGCTGACGCTGTCACGACTCCTACCTAGCAGAGAAGGACTTCTGCCCGAAACCACCTGAGCCCTGCTGACGCTGTCACGGCTCCTACCTAGCAGAGAAGGAATTCTGCCCGAAACCACCTGAGCCCTGCTGACGCTGTCGCAGCTCCCTTGCAACGTTGAGAGCCCCTGAGCCCTGCTGATTCGATTGCGGCTCCCTACAGACCGTAAGAACTGCCTCATCTCCCCTCGAGCCCTGCTGATTCGATCGCGGCTCAGAGACTATCCTGGTCCGGCTGGACCCAAGATCAAACCGTATCCCCCGGCTCGAGGATTGAGAGCTGTGCGCCGGATACGCACCCGCATTAACTTTGGACCTTGAGACTGTCCTGCTACCCTAATCCCTACCGAGACTCCTTGAGACCTGGCTCTGTTGTACATAAGAATTTGCGGATCATAAATGTTAGACCTGGCACCTTGGCGTGAGTTTCCCTTCCACTTTTTGCTGATGTGCCTCAGATGTTTTTGCTGGTGTCCGCCGCTCAGGGCACTGCGCCACGGCCAACCCGTGCCGCAGTGCAAGTGCTCCCTATGAAAAGTATAACTGTGATTGGTATACCTGATTGGTTCATTGGATTTACTGTCAGTCCCCAGTAAAGTGCACCAGGAGTGCCAGGGCTTGTGAATGCCAATACTGCTAGTGGGCCTGCAGCGCTGGTTGCGCCACCCACAGAAGCAGCCTTAAAATGTGTCTAGGGTCTGCCATTGCAGAACCTGCGTGCAGTCGGGTACTGTCATGCTGGCTGGGCAAGTGCACACACTTGCCAGCCTCTAAACCTTCCCTTAACTTCATATTAGTCACCCCTATGGTGGGCCCAAGGGCAGGGTGCATTGTAAGTGTAAGGTAGGACATGCTCTGATGTGTGTGGCTTGTCCTAATAGTGAATTACAGCCAAATTCGTTTTTCACTATTGTGAGGCTACCTGTTCTCTTTAGGCCAGATGGGCTGCTGGAATTATTACACTCTATAATCCCAGCAGGCTCAGGGAACATGGTAGAAAATAAAGTTTAGTATGCCTGAACTCAGAATAATAAAATACTTCTTTTAGTAAATTTTATTTTAATATCCTGTGTTTGCAAATGCTACTTTTAGAAAGTTAGCATTTGCTTGCCTAACCATTTCAGCCTGCCTCTGCTTGGATGTGTAGCTGACTGTCTGGGATGTGTGAGTGACAGGGCTGGGGGATGACAGGTGATGAATGCAAGGATTACACCTTAGTCGGAGGTAGGAGTGCCCCTGGACTCTTAATCAGGCTGTGCTCTGCCACCACAATGCTGGCTCCGCCCCCTTGGGAGCGAATGATGACTCAGCCTGCACCTGGCCCAGGAAGGGCGAAGCACTGTCATCAAGATACTCCTGGCTGCCCCTGTCCCCACAATGCTGGCTCCGCCTCCCTGTGGAGCGTTTGATGTGCCTGCCCCCCTGGCCTGAAAAGACAAAGAAAATGGTGTATAAAAGTAGAAGCCCTGCTCCTTGTAAATTAGATCCTGTTTGCGCAAATAAGAAGCTCTGCCTGAAGAGGAGGACCCTGGAAGCTGCATGGAGAAGTACTGACTCTGACCCCAAGAGACTGGCCTGTGGTGGGTGCCTTGCTGCTGAAGTAGAGCAGGAGAGAAAGACTGAAAAGACTTTGCTTTATTTCAACTTGTGCCAAACTTTTAGCAAGATCTCCAAGGGATTGCTGTGGAACTTGCCCCCTCAACTGCGCCCCAGGAACAGTGGGCGCTACCCCCCCCTGGAAAGAGAAAGCTGCTGTGAGGTCTGCATCTGCCTGGTAACCCTCCTGAGGAAAAGCGGAGTGCGCTCTGAAGAAATCACTGCGCCCTCTGAGAGGCCCTTGGCACCCCTGTCCCGCCGAGCAATGCATCTGCTTCCTGGCAGGTCCCAGCTAACATCGCCAGGACCAGGCCTCGCTGGCCCCAGCACCATGCCTGTCGCCTGCCTAACTGCGGACTGCACCGCAAGACTGGACTCTGCCTTTTGCCGCCTGCTTCTGAAGGAAAGATTGCCCTGAAGCCCCAGCCGCCGCCGTTCGTGTGCAGCAGCGGCATGCGGAGAGAAGGAGCACCCCCTGTGCTTGCCAAGGCTTGTTGTGCCTTACTCTGCTACCCGGGGCGCCACCCCCTCTTTCTAGGACCCGAGGCGCTGTGCCCCCCTGACCCGGCCCGCACCGCAACGCCAACCTTCGAGCCTGAGCCGAGCCGCCGCTCTGAACTGCCCAGGAAGTAAGACACGGCGACGCGGAACACCGAGCCGACCCCTGACATTGCTGCCTCAACCCTTTCCAAGGCTTTGAAGGTACTGTGTTGCCCCCACGGTGCGAGCGTCCTGCCTTGTTCAGCTCACACCGCCCTCTGACCTGTGCAGCCCCCGGGATCCCCACAGCATTGAAATCCAAGCCGCGGTGCGAGCGTCCTGCCTTCAAAGCTCACACCTCTCTGTGACCCTCTGCTGCCCCAGGAGCCTCACAGCTGTGATCGGAGCCGCGGTACGAGCCGCACCTCTCCAGCGAGGCTCGCACCGCTCCTGGCCCCCCGAGGCCACCCTGACACTCTGGGCCCGATTCACAGAATGAACTTAAGACTAAATCCTAAACTTACTACTATTTGGTATTCACAGAATGCACTTACTACTTTCGGGATTCACAGAGTGAACTTACTACTTTCGGGATTCACAGAATAAACTTACTACTTTCGGTATTCACAGAATAGATTTAAGACTACTAACTCTAAGTCCGAAATCGGGGAGTAAATTCCGGCCCGGAGGCGGAGCTTACGGCCCAGAGGCGGAGCTTACGGCCCGGAGGCGGAGCTTCCGGCCCGGAGGCGGAGCTTCCGGCTCGAGGTGGGGATTTTTGCAATGCTGAAATCTCCAACTCCGGACCGCAAGCTCTGACTCCGGGCCGTAAGCTCCGCCTCCGGGCCGTAAGCTCCGCCTCCGGACCGGAATTTACTCCCCGATTTCGGACTTAGAGTTAGTAGTCTTAAATCTATCCTGTGAATACCGAAAGTAGTAAGTTTATTCTGTGAATCCCGAAAGTAGTAAGTTCACTCTGTGAATCCCGAAAGTAGTAAGTGCATTCTGTGAATACCAAATAGTAGTAAGTTTAGGATTTAGTCTTAAGTTCATTCTGTGAATCGGGCCCTCCGTGGCCGGCGCCCCCTCCGCATCGAGTCACGCACAGCAGTGCGACTCGTATTCAGAGACAGACCCGGCCGTGCCGTACGCCTCTCACGCGAGAAGCGTGAGCTTTGGCAGGCCGGGCCCGATTCACTCGCCAGAAGCGCACGGGAGCACTGTACTTTCTGGAAACTGGGCAAAAGGCCCCAAAGAATACCTTTTAGAGACTGTAAGAAGCTGATCAAGAACTGTGGCATATTTAAAGAGTAACTGGAACCCTTTTGAACTACGCAAAGCCTGTATTTGAAAGCCTGCTTGGGAGATATATTTTTTACAAAAATACAGTCTAGTGTCATTGCGTGGTGGGGTGATGATAATTGTGTGTGATACTGCAAATGTTTAACCTTATGCACTCCAGAGTTTAGCCTAGACTGCTTGCGCCACACTACCTAGAGGGTGAGCAGGGGTTATTTCTGTGAGTAATCCTTTGCCCTGACTTAAAGGAGAGGGTCCCTGCTTGTCGCCAGTGCTGCACTACGCCAACCAGAGACCCCCAATTCTAACAATAAGGATCCATTTTTGCTTGAAGAGAAAAAGAATACGTTCTCTTAAATCCTACGGTGTGGTGTTCCTTTGTCAAGTGGTGCTAGCTCAGCGCGTGCAATCCTAGATTCAAGATCTTCTCCCGGAGGGGTCTCCCGCCAGTGCTCGGCTGTGTTCCTAGGAGAGGTGGGTCATAGGGTGGTCAGGCACATATTCTGGCCTCCCCTGTGGTCGCCTCTTCTAACATTGGTGGCAAGCGACGTGATCCGAGCCCAAAATCTAGAGATCGTACAGTAAGCGGCTGACGCACTACCGAACAAAGATGACGGAAAAAAACACCAAGAGTTCCACTGAAGCCGACGCGAGTACCACGTTCCGTGCGGAACGGCTAGAAGAGTATACGCATAAAGAGTTGAAAGAGTTTTGCAAAGCACGAGGAATCTCTACCACAGGCCTGAATACGAAGGAATACATGCAGAAGGCCCTACAAGCTTGGGTAGAGTCCGAGGAAAACCCTCCCCCATCAGGAGGAGAAGCAGAGCAGCCGACCGAACCCGACCTCAACCCAACAGTGGAGTGGTGTGGCTCACTGGTTAGAGGCGGCAGACCCGGAAGCAGAAGTCGGCCCGGGTCCAGGGTTCGATTCCCAACGCGGCAGGGTCGTGGACCAGGGTCAGCGGACTCGATAATTCTCGCCTCGGTGCCTACTCTAACCAGGGGTCCCACTCGGCAACCCTGGGCATTAGCTTGCCTAATCTCCACTACGGCCCCATCAATGCCGGGGATGCCTGGCTCCAGCTTGGGGATTCCCAGCAGGGACCATCCCACAGGGAAAGCCAGTATGGGTTCCCCAGCGGTATACAGCGCCAGGACGCCGGCTGGCAACAGTGCGCTTTACAAGTATACACATCACATCATCATCATCACATCAAGAGTGGGCAGCAGCGCTCCGGTACGGAGCAGCGCACCAGATGGGGGCCTCTCCCCAGAAGAGCTTGCGGACAGAGAAAGAAACCGCAATCATGAACTTGAATTGGCCAAACTCAAAATTGAGGGTGAACTAAAATTGGCAGAAACGAAGCTAGCGGTAGAACAGCTACGAGTACAAGGAGAGTTGGAAGAGAAGAAACTCCAACGAGAACATGAAGACAAGAGACTCCAGCTGGAGCACGAGCGTGGCCTGAAGGAGATCGAACTAAAGGCCCGGAGCGGAGAAAACCGAACCCCGGGGAACCGAGAAGCCGTTCTCCCGGTAGAGCCAAAAGTCCACATCCCCAAGGATGTGGTAAAAGAGTACTACAAGAACGACGATATCCAGCAATGGTTCAAGGCCTTCGAAGTCGCCATGACCTCCCACCGAGTTCCACAGAAGGATTGGGGAGCTGGGTTGTGGGGTCGATTCCTGAGCGAGGGGAGAGACACCCTACTCGACCTGCCATCCTCCGTGCAGACCTCCTACAGCCACATGAAAGAGGCCCTCCTCACGAGATACGGGCTCACCCCCGAGATGTATCACCAGCGGTTCCGAGAGTGCAAGAAGATCCCTGGCACCACGTGGGTGGAGTACGTGAACTTTTACAGTCGAGCCCTAGAAGGGTGGATCAAGGGCAGCAAAGTTACGACCTTTGAAGAACTTACCGACCTTATTGCATGGGAACACTTGTCATCGAACTGTTTTGTGGAACTACGCCAGCATCTGCTGGACAGCAAGCTCGCAGATCCGAGGAAGCTGGCCGTCGAGGTCGATCGCTGGGTGAACACCCGGGTCCCCCGGGGCCCCATCGGAGATTATCCCCGAAACAGTCAAGGACCTCCCCGCCAGAGGGGAGGGGGGAACCAAGGAAGACATAGGGAGTCCCAGTCAGGTCCCCAGCGTAGTCCCCCCAGAAGCCCACCCCAGAACTTTCCAGCACCCCCACCAGCCAATCTTGCTCCCCCAGGTAACCGAGGGCACCGGGTCACCATCACCTGTTTCCGTTGCCAGCAGCCAGGCCATTACGCCAGTGACCCCCAGTGTCCCATGACCCCGCAACCCTCCACGACAGCTCCCCCAGCTCGGCAGGTAGCCAATGTAGCCCTAGGGGAGGAGATGGAGTACACCGAAGAGTGGGAACCTGCAGCCATGGCCCTAGTCTCCCTAGGAGACCGAGAGATGATTCCCGGAGCCCCCCTACCAGATAATACCAAGAAATACCGGCAACTGGTGATGGTGAATGGCCACCGAGTGGAGGCCCTTCGCGACACCGGGGCGAGTATCACAGGTGTCCTCAGCCATCTAGTCAGAGAGGACCAGATCATTCCGAATGTCCTGTGCCCAGTACTGTCCGCTGACAACACAGAGAGCTTGTGTAAGATGGCCCTAGTCCCATTCGAATGGGGGGAGTGATAGGCAAGTTACGAGTCGCTGTCCGAGCCTCCCAACCTGTAGACTGTCTCCTGGGTAACGACCTGGAAAGTTCCCCGTGGGGACAGGTTGAGCGCAAGACCCAGAGCCCAGCCGAGTGAACTCCCCCCAGGAGAGGAACCCGTCACCGATGACGAACTACTGCATCCCAATCCCGCACAGATCCCTGAGCTGGGTGATCTGCCCAAATTGGCGCAGTGGCGCCACGAGGGGGGCCCCTCTCGAGAGGAGTTCTGCCGGGAGCAAGCCACTTGCCCATCCCTGGTCGGACCCCCGCAACAGGCCGCGGCCCAAGCTGCGGGCAACCAATCTGGAACCCATCTAGTATATTGGGAGAATGACTAACCCTGGGCGAAGCACTATGCTAAGCTCGCGTAGTTTGCGAAGTTTACGCAACTTCGCACTACGCGAACTGCATGTAGCACAGTGCGAACATGCGTAGTGCAGCGTAGCGTAGTGCAGTGGTCATTTTTTGCTTGTTCGCGGTCCTCAACGTCATGTTCGCGACCGCAAGCAAGCAAAATGGCATCCCGGCGAGATTCTCAATGCTGGGAGGTCAGGTTTCTCATTGCGAGTGGTCGTGCATGCTCGCGCCCGCTCGCGATGAGAAACTACCTGTTCGCGTTGAGAAAGCTGCCGCTCGAGTAAAAATCTACTCGAGCTGCAGAAAACTACAGCTCGCACTGTGCAAGATGCCGTTTTCAATGATTGCACAGTGCCGGATGCTTGTTCGCACTGTGCAATCATTAAAAATGCATCTTGCACAGTGCGAACATGCTACCACGCAGCTCGCGTAGTGCTACGTGAAGTTCGCGTAGTGCGAAGTGCACTTCGCGTAGCTTCGCGTAGCTTCGCGTAGCGCTACTTCGCAAACTACGCCCAGGGTTAAGAATGACCTCCTGTACAGTGAGCAGAAGTCTGCAGAGCTAGGGTCAGCCCGGGTGCTGGTGGTACCCCTACGCTTCTGAGACTTCCTCCTGGGCCTGGCCCACGATGTACCCCTGGCGGGACACTTGGGCCAGGACAAGACCTATCACTGCCTAGTTACGCACTTTTATTGGCCCAAGATGCAAGCGAATGTAGAGGCCCACTGCAAGTCCTGCCCCACGTGCCAGGCTAGTGGGAAAAGTGGAGGAACGCGCAAGGCTCCCCTCCAACCCTTCCCCGTCGTCAGTACCCCTTTCGAGCGGGTCGGGATCGACATTGTGGGGCCCCTAGACCCCAGAACCTCCCAAGGTCACAGGTTCATCCTAGTCCTGGTGGATCATGCCACCCGATACCCTGAGGCCATTCCCCTCCGCACCGTAACGGCCCCTGTGGTGGGCCGAGCGTTGATGGGGATCTTTTCCCGAGTAGGTTTTCCCCACGAGGTCGTGAGTGACCGCGGAACGAACTTTATCTCTAAATACATGCTGTCCCTGTGGCAACAGTGTGGAGTGTCCTACAAGTTCACCAACCCGTATCATCCCCAAGGAAATGGCCTAGTTGAACGGTTTAACCGGACACTGAAAGGGATGATCATGGGCCTAGAAGAGCCCCTCCGGCGTAAGTGGGGCGTCCTCCTCCCCTGCCTCTTGTTCGCATACCGGGAAGTCCCCCAGAAGTCCCTGGGGTTCAGCCCATTTGAGCTGCTGTACGGGCATCCCGTCTGGGGGCCCCTCAGCCTGGTCAAAGAGGGGTGGGAGACGGCCCCCCGAGAACCACCTCCAGATGTGTTCCGATACATCCTAGCCCTCCGAAATCAAACTGGAAATCAGCAGAACTTCTGGGGCTCTCCCTACACTCGGGAGCCCCGGGGGAACCGGCAGGCAGCTTCCTTCCTTCGTCTCGCGGCTGCGGGGGGGCGGGACTTCCGGTCCTTCTCCCCTGGGCCGCGCAGCGATTGACCGGCCTGACAATCACTTCCGGGTCGTCGCAGGCAGCGCGGCGGCCCGGCGGGGGGACAAAGAAAGCAAATGCCGTGTGGGCAACGGCTCGTTTGAAATATTAAATCGAGGTGGGCACTTGATCAGGCCATGAAAACGGCACCAGGTCCCTGGCGGGGTGGGCACCTGCCAGGGGCACGAAATGGGAAAAAACGGGCCAAATGCCGGGTGGGCACCGGAGAGGAACAAGTGAAGCGCCCCCGAGCGCTAGGGGTAAAAATAAAGCGCTCCCAGCGCTATAACCAGAAAATAAAGCGCTTCCAAGCGCTAGGAGGCAATTCCAGCGTTCCCAGCGCTAGGAGGCAATTCCAGCGCTCCCAGCGCTAGAGGACAGCACAAGTCCAGAGGAAGTCCTTGCAATGCAGCAAGGCAGGGGGGGCAAGGCTGGGCCAGGGGCCAGCTCACTGGCCCTCCAGGCAGGGAGGCAGTCCAAGTGGCGGTTCCTCCTGGCCTCCAGCAGCAGCCCCCTCAGATAGGATCCTGGAACAGAACAGTTTGTGTGGGGACACAGCCCCATTTTTTTACACCACATTCCTTTGTCTGAAGGTGCAGGGTGGGGGAGAAACCAGTCGCAGCTGGTTTTGGAGCACACTTGATGGCCCAACCACCTCTTTAATTCACTGGGGAGGCTAGGGTCGTTAGACGCACCACAGGGGGCGGAGCCAGCATTGTGTGGGGAAAACCCAGCCCCATCAGGAACCAGGTGCAGCCCTCCCCTCACATCAGCATGCTGATCTCAGCACTCACCACTGGGCAGACCCATCCAGACATCCTGGAGCCTGGCATGCCAGCCAGCTCCAGCCAATCACGCTCCAGCACCCTCACTGCACACACATAGCCATGTCTAGAAGTGGTACTTCCGCACAAGACACAATCATGCCACATACATCATTGCGAAGCATTTAATCACACGAGTTCACACATTCCAAACCCGAGTATGCACACTTCACACATCAGGAACTACCAGGGACACAGACATTCCCCATGCATTCCTATGGGAGGGCAGGCCTATCTCACCACATGCACTCAAAGTGCGGACGCACTTTCCACTGGGACACAATGAAAGTGCGCAGAACCCGAAAATCACCATCACCATGTCACCATTACAGTTACACGGAGACAAACAGAGACCCTGTGCATATTTTTCAGCGGTACTCGACCCTGTGGCTCGAGGACTGCCTGGATGCCTTCGAGCAGTTGCAGCAACAGCAGTAGCTATACGGCAGAGTGAGGGAATACTTTTATCGCACAAATTGTTGGTGTTAGTTCCCCATGCAGTAGATGCGCTATTGAACCAAACGAAAACGCAGCATCTAACCAGTGCCCGTTTAACAGGATACGAGTTAACACTGCTGGCGCCACATATTACATTGAAGAGGTGCGCCACTTTGAACCCCGCCACTTTATTGCCATATCCTGTTACTGAGACCCAGGAAGAAGAACAACATGATTGTGTTTTTCTGACTGATGAACAAACAAAGGGTCGTGTCGATTTACAGGATACGCCACTTCCAGATGTAGATGGGGAACTGTGGGTTGATGGATCGTGTGTGAGATTGCCAGATGGTACAGCTTCCGCGGCCTATGCGATCATGACACTTAAGACGGTGGTAGAAACAGCACGGATACCGCAGAAATCGGCTCAAGCAGCTGGATTGATAGCCTTAACAAAAGCATGTGAGCTAAGTGCTGGATTATGTGTGAATATCTATACCGATAGTCGTTATGCCTTTGGAGTAGCGCACGATTTTGGCCTACTCTGGAGGGAACGAGGGTTTATGACTTCACATGGAACACACATTATGTACGGAGCGTTGGTATGTGATCTCCTGAATGCACTATTATGCCCGAGGAAGGTGGCGATAATAAAATGTAGTGCACATAAAAAGGTGACAGACAAAATAGGGCAAGGAAACGCTTTTGCAGACCGCATAGCGAGAGAAACTGCCATGCTGCAAAATGACTCCCCTATGTATGTGGTGAGATCGCAAGCCGAGCGATGGCATGATGCTAGAGAGGACATTTTAGACATACAGAAATCAGCGTCTGAAGCGGAGCTTGCAGCATGGGCAATAGAGGGAGTGTTGGATGATGAGGGTTGCTGGAGAAGCAAAGACATGAAGAGATGGAAATTACCTGCTGCTTACTTGCAAGCAATGGTTCAGATGGCACATGGGCTGGCACATATTGGAGCTCTTGTGATTACTAAATTGCTTACACGAGTTTGGGAGCATCCTGGGATTACCAGCACGGCTAGGAGAATAGTACAGACCTGTCTGATATGCCTACAGTACAATCCTGCTAAAGGGACCTCTACTCCTAAAGGAGGGTTCGTTCCACCTACTGCACCATTCGAAGTACTGCAAATGGATTACATCCAGCTGGAGCGCTGTAATAACCTCAAGTATGTCCTAGTGGTGGTGTGTGCTTTCAGTAAATGGGTTGAAGCCTACCCCACGAAGGATAATACAGCATTAACAACAGCTAAGGTGTTACTGAAAGAGTACTTCCCACGTTATGGTGTTTGTAAATTTTTGTGGAATGATAATGGTCCTCATTTCGTTGGGAAAATAGTGGAGCATGTCCTGAAAGGATTGGGAATAAGACAAAAGTTCCACCCTGTATTCCACCCGCAGTCAGCAGGTCTAGTAGAAAGGTATAATGCGACTCTGAAGCTGAAGCTAGCAAAGTGAGGTTCCGTGACGATTTTACCCGTGTTTGTAACATTGTCGCAAATGCATAATTTTGGTATCAGTGAACCGCAAATGATCCATTTTATATATCCTGGTGTTTTCGCTATGCTACGAGCAAGAGCACTCCTGTTACAAACACATTTCTGTTCCACCCGTGGCATCCATCTTAGAACAAGGAAGCCATTTTGTATTCCTTGCCCTCACATAGTCAATGGACACGCTATTGACCTCTTCTCATTTAAGGACACGTAGGCTTTAGCCGGCAATTCACCTTGCTAGTGACACGTGCACCTTAGGCCAGCAACGCTGTGGCAGCATGACTCGGCAAGAGCTGCCTCCCCAGCCTGAGGCCAGTCCTGCTATACTGGTTCTCGTGTTCGTTGGCCTGATCATGATTAGACGGCCGAAGCTGGTAGCCGTGCCCATTTACGACCCACAAACATCTCTTATCCTGTCTTTCTATCTTCTGCACCTGGCTCTGCTCCTTTCCTTCTGGGCCTTTATTAGGGGGAGGTAACGAAATTTACGATGAGGCGGTCCGGGTCTTGAATGAGAAATTGACATGGGATTATGATGGAATAGTGGGAACCCCTCATTCGTAATGTTTTGACATCAGATACTGTTGACGATTCCTGTGCAACGCCAAATATTTATTGTTTAAGACACGAATGTTTAGAACTGTGGTAACATGTAAAGAATTTGCCCCGAGCAGAATATTTAGTATTTAAGGAGTAACCCTCTTTGTACAAATTGAACAGGCTCCTAGACACTGCCCATGTGTAGTTTCTGTGACTTCTGTGTCCCTGCAGTAATAAACCTTTGGTCTTTGACGCCACCATCGAGAAGCCCGTGTTTCTGTTTGTTTGTGCACCGAGACAGGTAGAACTCCGGGGTCTTCGGGTGTTATCCCTGACACCTCTGGACAGAACCAAAAAAAGTCCAGAACTCCAATTGGCGCCCAACGTGGGGCGACGTCATTCGGTACCGGTCCAAAAGCCTGAAGAGTTCGAGGAGCTTCGTGTGAAGATTTCAGAGGGAGGCGCCCCACTTCATCGATCCCGGCATATCGCAAAAGTGGCCCGACGTTCTCTTCCACGAGGGTTCCCGTTCAGACGGCTGCAGTGGTTCGTTGCCTTGACCGTCGCCCTGTCTTGGACCCGAGGTGCAGTCCTTAGTACGGCGAGACGTGACGGGTTTCTCCTTGGTGACGTCTTCAGTGCCTCAGTTAAGTATTAAGTGGTTGATAGTTGGTTACTTCGTAAGGGTTGTTTCTGTTTTGCTAATCCTTTTAGTTCTTGGTTTGGTTCAGTTCTGTAAGATTATATAATCATTCGGTTCAGTTCGGGTATCGATACGTTTGTCAGTTCTGGTAGGCCTAAGTTCTTGGTTCAAGTGCGCACCTTTCTTTAATTTGTGTTTCGTCTGTTTTGTGTTCCGGGTTATAAAATGGTTAGTCGGAAAAATTGTGTGTTGTCTTGTTTTAGTTGCAACAGTGATTCCCAGTTGGAGGACTCGTGTTTGGTTCCTCCGATTGGAACTCCCCTTTATGATCTATATTGCAAATTTGGTGTGGGCCCTATCTCTTATAACGAGGTATGGATCCACTATACAGAAAAAGATGGTGTCCTTAGTTGGCCACTACATGGTAGTTTTGAACCTGAAGTTCTCGATAATCTAGAAAGAAGGTTGTTTGAGAAGAAAGCCCGGCCGGCAATGTTTGATTCTTTCCGTTATTGGCGAAAAGAGTCTAAACAGAGAGAAATTAAAAAGTTGAAGAAAGAACAGAAAGAGCAAGAGTTGACTTTAGAACAGTCTGCTAAGCAGCTGCAACTCAACGAGTCTGAGAAGGCAATGGAGATGGCCAATAGAGAGCGTAATTTAGCGATAGACAAGTGCTATCCTGCTTTGCCATCAAGTACAGCTAAGATGGTAGAGGACCCTGAAAAGGATCCCCTGTTATCTTACTTGTTACGATCACCCCCACCGTATGCACAGGGTGCTACGGCTCCACCTATACCGAATGTTCAATTACCGGTTGCTGGACAACCTGGTGTTCCCGCTCCTCTGAATCAAGTTCCTGTACCTCCTGTGGTCACTATTAATGTTCCTTCGGCACCCCCTCTTTCAGGGTTGCCGACTGCTTTACCTATACCTGTATCGCTCACACCTGCTAGTTCACAAGCTGTTTTGCCCGCTACTCCTACTGTTTCTAATCTATCTGTTCCAACTGCTACTCTATTTACTGCTTCTGCTAATATTATGACTCCACTTTCTGTTCGTCGAAGAATCACTGATTCTGTCTCTAACATTCTATCTCCCTTCTATAAAACTCTGATTAAGACTCCCACCTCTGACTCTGTGCAGAGACGTAGTCAGCTTCCCAGTACTGAAGAAAGAGGAATACTAGATTCCACTGCTCTTAGATGGATTTCGAAAGTTGGAAGATATAATGTACAAGATGTATTAGATACATTTATGCAATGGAATGAACCGACACAACGATATGTGTTCGATGAAATGTGTTTCCTTTTACGTGAGGAATTAGAAGAGGATGACCCTGAATCAAATCTAGGAGAATTGATTAATGTGCAGAAAGAGTTTGCTGCAGGTATGATAGTCGGTCAAAATATAAAAGAAGCGATGGAACTGGTTTTAAGTTATAGGAATGACCCATCCCTTCGTTCTCCAAGAGAGTTAGAGAAACATAGTACGAAACAAAATCGTCAATACCCAATGAGAGAGGTTCCACCAATTTGGCGTGAAGCTGTGCAAGCTAATGTAAACCTTGGTATTGCAGCCGCTCCGGCCCAATTCCAGAGAGTCTGGATACATATTCCATGGAAGCGAGCTGAAGTATTAGCAGTGAAACAGGCCTTGCCAGATCCGCGTAAAAATCCTGCAGGGTACTACAAAGAGTTGGCTCAAACAGTTGACGCTTGTGTATTGAATCTTGCTGACATAGATTTGCTATTTGGTAATGTAGTACCGCAACCAATTTGGGCTAAAATTCGTAAAGAGAATCATCCAGTTGCCCTAGGTGGTGACTGGGCAGCTATAATTGCAGCGGATGGTCAACAAATAGGTGGTTCCAAACCTGAACCCTTAATTGCTAATTTGCCTGGTAGAATAATCGATTTAATGAAAACCTTGATGCCAGCATTGCGCGTTAACTGGGACAAATTGTCCGCGTGCAAACAAAAGAAAGACGAAAGCGTCTCCGACTTTTTCACAAGATTCGAAGAGACTTTCGTGGATCATAGTGGTCAGGATATGAGCACAGAAGGAGGCCAGAGATTATTTGTTGATAAATTTGTGCACAATCTGTTGCCAGAACTTAGTGGTAAATTAAAGAATTCTGAAAGTGCGTGGGCTGTCTCTACGACTGCGCAAATACTTGCGACTGCCCAGTACTATGAAAATAGGGATAAAGAAGAGAAGGAAAAAACAGATAAAAAGACGAAAGATTTAAAAACTAAAGTACTTTTACAGCAAGCTTATCCGCCTCGCACGAATCAGACTAATATACAGCAAGGGTCATATCAAAGAACGGATTATAATTTTCAAAGGCCACAATACCAATGGAATCAATGTGCTTATTGCAAAATGGAAGGTCATTACAAAAATGAGTGTCCAGTTCGAACACAAAATAATGCTGCGGCAGCTCAGAGAGGTCCTGGTAGTTCTATGCAAAATTCTAGAGGTCGAGGAAGAGGTGTTATGCCTCCGCAGACGAGTGATCGCCCTTCTAATTATTTCGACCAGCGAAATGGACAATCTGCCCAACAGAATAGGTCTCCACAGTATCATGTTGAAGACTATTATGAAGCTAGTGAGGAAGTTCAGCAAAGTGAGTACTAGGACAGCCATGGACAAAGAGAGGGAGTAGTATCAGTTCCAGTAGATCAGAGTGGGCCTTATGTCGCAGTAGCAACATCAGGTATAGTCGAACCGTTTCTGTTGGATACTGGTGCAGCAAAAAGTTCTATCATACATGCAAAACTCCCTGGCGCACCTTTGTCTGGCTTAACAAACGTTTCAGTAGGTTTTTCGGGCGCCCCTGTTCACAATCCGATTTCTGGTCCTTTGTCTATTTCTGTTGGACCCTGCCACTTGAAAGCACCCCTGATTTTGACGACAGGTTGTAACGAAAATCTGCTTGGTTTAGACTTGTTAAAACGCCTGTACGCGACATTGTACTGTTCTCCAGCAGGAGTACAGTTTACGTTGGGTAAAAGAATAATCTCACCGATGTACTTGTCGATGGATGCGCTCCCACCAGAGCTGCGTTCACTCCCTGATACTCTTTGGGCGACTGGTCCTAATGATGTAGGTCTATTGGAAATTCCACACTATGTAGTAACTTTGAAAGCAAATGTCAAACTTCCACGAATTCCACAATACAGAATCTCTAGTGAAGGTGAGCGTGCGCTCCTACTGATAGTGCAAGATCTGATTGAGAAAGACGTAATAGAAGAAACTAGAGGTAATGTCTGTAATAGTCCTGTACTGCCTATTTTGAAACGAACTGACCCAACAAAACCTCCAGTATATAGGTTGTAATTGATCTTAGAGAGGTTAATAAAATTGTGATTCCACAGTTTCCTGTGGTTCCAGACATTACTGCATTGTTAACGTTGATTCCTGCTACAGCAGCATGGTTTTCGGTTGTCGACTTGAAAAATGCCTTTTTCAGCATTCCGATAGCCGAGGAAAGCAGAGATATCTTCGGTTTCTCTCTAGGAGGACGAAGCTTCAGGTTTAAACGCGCTCCACAAGGCTATTGTGAAAGTCCATCCATTTACAGTCAAGCATTAAAAAGCCAGTTAGATTCCTTCGTACTTCCTCCTGGTTCTGCTTTAATACAATATGTTGATGATCTTCTAGTGGCTGCCGATGACAAGGAAACTTGCAAAACAGCTACAATTTCTTTATTGCATCACTTGTCAGATTTGAATCACAAGGTGTCACCTTCAAAAATGCAATACTGCTGCCAAGAAGTGACCTACCTAGGTCATCTCTTGTCAAAGGAGGGAAGGAAGTTGACCCCAGAGAGAATAAAAGCAATTACACAAATGAATGTTCCTAGCACGCAGAGAGAAGTACGTGCCTTTTTAGGTATTACCTCATATTGTAGGCAATGGATCCCAAATTTTTCTCTTTTAGCAAAACCATTGGTAGCCTTGACTGGGAAAGGTAATCCGAGTCCGGTACCATGGTCTGCTGAATGTCAGCGGAGTTTTTCTGAATTGCGAAATGCACTGTGTTCAGCTCCTGTATTGGGTACACCTGACTACAGTAAGCCATTCACGCTCTATGTCCACGAGAGAGAAGGTTGTGCATTGAGTGTTTTGACACAGAAATTTGGTGATAAACAACGCCCTTGTGCGTATTTTTCATCAACGTTAGATCCGGTAGCCAGAGCATTGCCTAGTTGCTTGAGAGCTACAGCCGCAGCTGCAGCTTCCATTCGACAATCTGCTGGTTTAGTAATGAACAACATGCTAGTGGTTATGGTTCCTCATGCTGTGGATACACTCATGAACCGAACCAAGACGCAGCACCTTACCAGTGCTAGATTATCAGGTTATGAACTGACACTGTTAGCTAGTCATATTCAGATCAAAAGATGCAATGTATTGAATCCAGCAACATTGTTGCCGACTAGCCAAGAGTCGAGTGATTCCGAACCACACGACTGTTGTTTCAAAACTGAGGAAGAAACAAAAGGACGAATTGATTTAAAAGACACTCCGTTATCAGATCCAGATGGCACGTTGTATGTTGATGGGTCTTGCTTCAAATTGGAGAATGGTGACGTGACTGCTGCCTATGCAGTGACGACTTTGAGTACGATTGTGGAGACTGCAAGAGTGAGTCAGAATTCTGCCCAGGCTGCAGAATTGATCGCGCTAACAAGAGCGTGCGTTTTAGCTAAGGGAAAGAGAGTGAATGTGTTCACAGATAGTCAGTACGCGTTCGGCGTGGCCCATAGTTTTGGCCGCTTGTGGAAAGAGAGAGGTTTCATTACGTCCCATGGGACTAAGATTCAACATGGTCAGCTAGTTAATGACTTGTTGGAATCTCTAACCTTGCCGACTGAAGTTGCGATTGTGAAATGCAGTGCTCATAAAGCAATCACGGATGATGTTGGTCGTGGGAATGCTTTTGCTGATGAAACTGCAAAACAGACAGCTAGAAATATGATGAGTAGAATGTATGTTGCAACGTCTGCAAGATGGATTTCTGAGTCTGGGATGTGTGAAGACACAGTGGACAGCGTGAAAGAAATTCAGAAAGAGGCGACTGAGGAGGAAAAACTTGCATGGAAAGAGAGCACGGGTAAAATGGACTCGAGTGGGTGTTGGATTGACTTGTCGGAACAACAGCGTTGGATGTTGCCTGATGCGTATGTGCTTGCAGTAGTAACGATGGCACATGGAACAGCGCACATCAGTTCAAAAGGGATTTGTAAGATGTTGGCTCCGGTCTGGAAGAATGATGGGATTAGTAAGTGTGCAGAGAGAGTGGTGAGAAATTGTATGGTATGCTTGATGCATAATCCTGGCAAGGGAATCCCCACACCTACAGGTCATTTCGCTCCTCCTTCCTGCCCCTTTGAAGTGATCCAGCTAGACTTCATTCACATGGATCGTTGTAATAACCTAAAGTACGTCCTAGTGGTAGTTTGTGCTTTCTCCAGATGGATCGAAGCATACCCGCTAAAGGACAATACTGCTTTGTCCACTGCCAAAATCCTTCTTAAAGAGTACTTCCCCAGATTCGGAATGCCACGGATTGTATGGTCAGATAACGGAAGTGAGTTCGTAGGGAAAGTTATGCAGAGTGTGTGTGCCGGCCTAGGGATTAGACAGAAGTTTCATAGTGCGAATCATCCCCAGTCCGCGGGTTTAGTCGAGGGTTACAATGGCACCCTTAAACTGAAACTTGCCAAGATACATGCATCCACGGGTTTGTCCTGGCCAGACGCATTGCCTTTGGCTTTGCTATCAACAAGAGCAACTGCACATTCTAGAGTAGGGCTTAGTCCATATGAAATAGTTTTTGGTCGTCCTGCAAATGTTTGGGGGGTACCTAGACCAAAAGAATTCAAGCAGCTGGAATACCCAATGTTAATTGATTACCTTTTCGACTTGACTGCTAAATTGAGTCTTATTCACCAACAGGTTTTCGATGCATTGCCAAAGCCACCGGAGAGTCCAGGCCATCAACTGAAACCGGGTGACCAGGTGGTCATTAGAAATTTTGCAAGAACGAAAAATCTTCAACCCAGATTCATTGGCCCTTTTCAAGTCTTACTAGCAACGAGAACTGCTATTCGTGTGGCCGGAAGGAAGAACTGGATCCATACGACACACGTCAAACGTGTGCCCCTGCCACTTCCTTACGACAACTGGGTAAAGAAAGGAATCGGTACCTCTGAAACAGAACAAGTCCCCAGGTTCATACCTTTCAGCGATGCAGAACTGATCACGGATACATCAAACTCTGACTCTCCTCCTGAAACTGCTCTTTTGAACCCTGAACATTTGCCATCTGCAAATGTGAACATTGCAACGTCGGCTGAAAATACATTGTTTCCAGATCAGACAGCTCCTGCAAAACTGAGATACAATCTGCGACCTCGCAATATGGACAAATAAAGCAGGAAACTGCCTATTTTCACATTTTTGAATTTTTGGTACCTTGCCACCAGCCAGGAAGTTTGCTATTATTTTGTTGTTTTAAATTTTGCCTTGCCGTCTGGGTAGCCGTAGGGTCGTGGCTGTGTGCCTAGTTGAATCTGCGGGGGTCAGACATAAGGTCGATCTTTCTGTTAGTTCTGGGAACTCCCAGGACTGATAGAGGCATTTTCATCTACGTACACATCATCAGTGGTCACAAGCGGATTGTAGAAGATGGAGCTTCCTGAGCTGCAAAGAAAGAATGTAATTTATGTTCGCAGAAATAGACTGTACAGAATACTTCACAGCAAATGCTTTCTAATGCAATGTGCAGTTACATTTTTAATTGTTTTGATAACGTTGGTGGGTGGAATCGTCTTTGGTGTACATTTGATTTTTATGCCAGTAACTACAGTACCTCCCCTTGATCCTACTACTTCTACGGTTTCTTCTATGCATTCTTTTCACTCATTTCCTGAACACGAACAAGCTCGACGCTCAGAATTTATTAACAATACATTTGTACAGCTCTTGCATCAACACCAACTGGTAGTTAATACTACAGACTGCTGGGTGTGTGGCTTGATACCTCACACTATGTATAAAGGCATTCCCTATCTAGTCTTGCCTTTTAGCTATAATGGATCATTTCAGGCCTTTCAGACCATTTTTTCATATGCCCTTGAGACCTATCCTCCGCGTCCACCACGGTCCACTAAATACAACTCAGCCAACAAAGCTTTAGTCCAGGGAAATATTGACATGATTAAAGACGTCAATAATACTCCATCATACCCTAGAGATGAATTACGGGTGTATTTGAGTTGGAACTCTACAGAGTATCGCCTTAGTTTGGGAGAAAGCAAGCGTAAAAGCTCCACTTCAGTTTGGGTCGTACCTCACCGAGGTCAGGTCTGTTTGCAAGGAAATGGGAGAAATCTGAAAGCTCAGCTAGGGAGGAGTGAGTGCGTTGAGACTTACGTATTTCCGTCTAACTCCTCCCCTGCCTTTCTGACTGCTAGGGGTACCTACTTCATCTGTCAGGACAGAGCATATACATGGCTGCCTGCTGACTTTTCAGGTTCATGTTATATTGCTCGATTGTTACCTCCGACATACACTGCTTCCTCTGATTATCACAAGACCAGAGTAGCAAGAGGTGTCTTCAGCAAGGAAGATACCGCTGGTCAAGAAGCTGGAGACTTTTTCAAAGGTTTCCTTCCGTTTTGGGGGCCTATGGCCAATAGTAGAAATCTACGTCAACTAACACGGGTAGTTGAATCTACTATTACAGAAACGGCTGGTGTCCTTAGTAACTTAACAGCTGAGCTTCAGGCGGATCGT
The DNA here is from genome assembly GCF_964261635.1 of Lissotriton helveticus. Taxonomy (NCBI): domain Eukaryota; kingdom Metazoa; phylum Chordata; class Amphibia; order Caudata; family Salamandridae; genus Lissotriton; species Lissotriton helveticus. The sequence goes on along the minus strand of NC_136069.1, from coordinate 1,730,761,130 downwards.
CTCATGACGTTGCAGAACCGTATGGTTCTAGACGTAATACTTGCAGATCGAGGTGGGGTATGCAGAATGATCCAATCGAGCTGCTGTGTTTTTATTCCCAATAATGCTCCAACCGTCTATGAAGCGATCTCTAATGAGGTTCCGTGACGATTTTACTCGTGTTTGTAATCATTGTCGTAAATACATAATTTTGGTATCAGTGAACCGCAAATGATCCATTTAGTATATCCTGGTGTTTTCGCTATGCTACGAGCAAGAGCACTCCTGTTACCAACACATTTGTGATTTACCCATGGCATCCATCTTAGAACACGGAAGCCATTTTGTATTCCTTGCCCTCACATAGTCAATGGACACGCAATGACTTCTTTTATTTAAGGACACGTAGGCCTTAACCGGCGATTCACCTTGCTAGTGACACGTGCACCTTAGGCCAGCAACGCTGTGGCAGCATGACTCGGCAAGAACTGCCTCCCCAGCCTGAGGCCAGTCCTGCTATACTGGTTCTTGTGTTCGTTGGCCTGATCATGATTAGGCGGCCGAAGCTGGTAACCGTGCCCATTTACGACCCACAAACATTTCTTATCCTGTCTTTCTATCTTCTGCACCTGGCTCTGCTCCTTTCCTTCTGGGCCTTTATTAGGGGGAGGTAACGAAATTTACGATGAGGCGGTCCGGGTCTTGAATGAAGAATTGACATGGGATTATGATGGACTAGTGGGAACCCCTCATTTGTAATGTTTTGACATCAGATACTGTTGACGATTCCTGTGCAACGCCAAATATTTATTGTTTAAGACACGAATGTTTAGAACTGTGGTAACATGTAAAGAATTTGCCTGAAGCCCAATATTTAGTATATAAGGAGCAACCCTCTTTGTACAAATTGAACAGGCTCCTAGATACTGCCCATGTGTAGTTTCTGTGACTTCTGTGTCCCTGCAGTAATAAACCTTTGGTCTTTGACGCCACCATCGAGAAGCCCGTGTTTCTGTTTGTTTTGTGCACCGAGACAGGTGGAACTCCGGGGATCTTCGGGTGTTATCCCTGACACCTCTGGACGGAACCAAAAAGTCCAGAACTCCAATTGGCGCCCTCGTGGGGCGACGTCATTCGGTACCGGTCCAAAAGCCTGAAGAGTTCGAGGAGCTTCGTGTGAAGATTTCAGAGGGAGGCGCCCCACTTCATCGATCCCGGCATATCGCAAAAGTGGCCCCGACGTTCTCTTCCACGAGGGTTCCCGTTCAGACGGCTGCAGTGGTCCGTTGCCTTGACCGTCGCCCTGTCTTGGACCCGAGGTGCAGTCCTCAGTACGGCGAAACGTGACGGGTTTCTCCTTGGTGACGTCTTCAGTGCCTCAGTTAAGTATTCAGTGGTTGCTAGTTGGTTATTTTGTAAGGGTTGCTCCTATTTGGATAATCCTTTTAGTTCTCAGTTCAGTTCAGTTCTGTAAGATTATCACTGGTTATTCTGGTTACGATAATCATTCTGTTCAGTTCAGGTATCGATACATTTGTCAGTTCTGGTAGGCCTAAGTTCTTGATTCGAGTGCGCATCTTTTCTGTTTGTGTCTTGTTTGTTTTGTGTTCCGGATTATAAAATGGTAAGTCGGAAAAATTGTATGTTGTCTTGTTTTAGTTGCAACAGTGATTCCCAGTTGGAGGACTCGTGTTTGGTTCCTCCGATTGGAACTCCCCTTTATGATCTTTATTGCAAGTTTGGTGTGGGCCCTATCTCTTATAACGAGATATGGATCCACTACACAGAGAAAGATGGTGTCCTTAGTTGGCCACTACATGGTAGTTTTGAACCTGAAGTTCTCGATAATCTAGAAAGAAGGTTGTTTAAGAAAAAAGCCCGGCCGGCAATGTTTGATTCTTTCCGTTATTGGCGAAAAGAATCTAAACAGAGAGAAATTAAAAAGTTGAAGAAAGAACAGAAAGAGCAAGAGTTGACTTCAGAACAGTCTGCTAGGCAGCTGCAACTCAACGAGTCTGAGAAAGCGATGGAGGTGGCCGATAGAGAGCGTAATTTAGCGATAGACAAGTGCTATCCTGCTTTACCATCGAGTACGGCTAAGATAGTAGAGGACCCTGAAAAGGATCCCCTGTTGTCTTACTTGTTACGATCACCCCCACCGTATGCACAGGGTGCTACGGCTCCACCTATACCGAATGTTCAATTACCGGTTGCTGGACAACCTGGTGTCCCTGTTCCCGCTCCCCTGAATCAAGTTCCTGTACCTCCTGTGGTCAATATTAATGTTCCTTCGACAACCCCTCTTCTAGGGTTGCCGGCTTCTTTACCTATGCCTGTGTCGCTCACACCTGCTACTTCACAAGCTATCTTGCCTGCTACTCCTACTGTTCCTGATCTATCTGTTCCAACTGCTACTCTATTTTCTGCCTCTGCTAATATTATGACTCCGCTTTCTGTTCGTCGAAGAATCACTGATTCTGTCTCTAATATTCTATCTCCCTTCTATAAAACTCTGATTAAGACTCCTACCTCTGACTCTGTGCAGAGACGTAGTCAGCTTCCCAGTACTGAAGAAAGAGGAATATTAGATTCCACTGCTCTTAGATGGGTTTCGAAAGTTGGAAGATATAATGTACAAAATGTATTAGATACATTTATGCAATGGAACGAACCGACACAACGATATGTGTTCGATGAAATGTGTTTCCTTCTACGTGAGGAATTGGAAGAGGATGACCCTGAATCAAATCTAGGAGAATTAATTAATGTTCAGAAAGAGTTTGCTGCAGGTATGATAGTTGGACAAAATATAAAAGAAGCGATGGAACTGATTTTAAGTTATAGGAATGACCCATCCCTTCGTTCACCAAGAGAATTAGAGAAACGTAGTACGAAACAAAATCGTCAATATCCAATGAGAGAGGTTCCACCAATTTGGCGTGAAGCTGTGCAAGCTAACGCAAACCTTGGTATTGCAGCAGCTCCGGCCCAATTCCAGAGAGTATGGATACATATTCCATGGAAGCGAGCTGAAGTATTAGCAGTGAAACAGGCCTTGCCAGATCCGCGTAAAAATCCTGCAGGATACTACAAAGAGTTGGCTCAAACAGTTGACGCTTGTGTATTGAATCTTGCTGACATAGATCTGCTATTTGGTAATGTAGTACCGCAACCAATTTGGGCTAAAATTCGTAAAGAGAATCATCCAGTTGCCCTAGGTGGTGACTGGGCAGCTATAATTGCAGCGGATGGTCAACAAATAGGTGGTTCTAAACCTGAACCTTTAATTGCTAATTTGCCTGGTAGAATAATCGATTTAATGAAAACCTTGATGCCAGCATTGCGCGTTAACTGGGACAAATTGTCCGCGTGCAAACAGAAGAAAGACGAAAGCGTCTCCGACTTTTTCACAAGATTCGAAGAGACTTTCGTGGATCATAGTGGCCAGGATATGAGCACAGAAGGAGGTCAGAGATTATTTGTTGATAAATTTGTGCACAATCTGTTGCCAGAACTTAGTGGTAAATTAAAGAATTCTGAAAGTGCGTGGGCTGTCTCTACGACTGCGCAAATACTTGCGACTGCTCAGTACTATGAAAATAGGGATAAAGAAGAGAAGGAAAAATCAGATAAAAAGACGAAAGATTTAAAAACTAAAGTACTTTTACAGCAAGCTTATCCGCCTCGTACGAATCAGACGAATATGCAGCAAGGGTCATATCAAAGAACGGATTATAATTTTCAAAGGCCACAATACCAATGGAATCAATGTGCTTATTGCAAAAAGGAAGGTCATTACAAAAGTGAATGTCCAGTTCGAACGCAAAATAATGCTGCGGCAGCTCAGAGAGGTCGTGGTAGTTCTATGCAAAACTCTAGAGGTCGAGGACGAGGTGCTATGCCTCCGCAGACGAGTGATCGCCCCTCTAATTATTTCGACCAGCGAAATGGACAATCTGCCCAACAGAATAGGTCTCCACAATATCATGTGGAAGACTATTATGAAGCTAGTGAGGAAGTTCAGCAAAGTGAGTACTAGGACAGCCATGGACAAAGAGAGGGAGTAGTATCAGTTCCAGTAGATCAGAGTGGGCCTTATGTCGCAGTAGCAACATCAGGTATAGTCGAACCGTTTCTGTTGGATACTGGTGCAGCAAAAAGTTCTATCATACATGCGAAACTCCCTGGCGCACCTTTGTCTGGCTCAACAAACGTTTCAGTAGGTTTTTCGGGCGCCCCTGTTCACAACCCTGTTTCTGGTCCTTTGTCTATTTCTGTTGGACCCCGTCAATTGAAAGCACCCCTGATTTTGACGACAGGTTGTAACGAAAATCTGCTTGGTTTAGACTTGTTAAAACGCCTGTACGCGACATTGTACTGTTCTCCAGCAGGAGTACAGCTTACGTTGGGTAAAAGAATAATCTCCCCGATGTACTTGTCGATGGATGCGCTCCCACCAGAGCTGCGTTCACTCCCTGATACTCTTTGGGCGACTGGTCCTAATGATGTAGGTCTATTGGAAATTCCACCCTATGTAGTAACTTTGAAAGCAAATGTTAAACTTCCACGAATTCCACAATACAGAATCTCTAGTGAAGGTGAGCGTGCGCTCCTACTGATAGTACAAGACCTGATCAAGAAAGATGTTGTAGAAGAGACTAGAGGTAATGTCTGTAATAGTCCTGTACTGCCTATTTTGAAACAAACTGACCCTACAAAGCCTCCAGTATATAGGTTCGTAATTGATCTTAGAGAGGTTAATAAAATTGTGATCCCACAGTTTCCTGTGGTTCCAGACATTACTGCATTGTTAACGTTGATTCCTGCTACAGCAGCATGGTTTTCAGTTGTCGACTTGAAAAATGCCTTTTTCAGCATTCCGATAGCCGAGGAAAGCAGAGATATCTTCGGTTTCTCTCTAGGAGGACGAAGTTTTAGATTTAAACGCGCTCCACAAGGTTATTGTGAAAGCCCATCCATTTACAGTCAAGCATTAAAAAGCCAGTTAGATTCCTTCGTACTTCCTAGTGGTTCTGCTTTAGTACAGTATGTCGATGATCTTCTAGTGGCTGCCGATGACAAGGAAACTTGCAAAACAGCTACGATTTCTTTATTGCATCACTTGTCAGATTTGAATCACAAGGTGTCACCTTCAAAAATGCAATACTGCTGCCAAGAAGTGACCTACCTAGGTCATCTCTTGTCAAAGGAGGGAAGGAAGTTGACCCCAGAGAGAATAAAAGCAATTACACAGATGAACGTTCCTAGCACGCAGAGAGAAGTACGTGCCTTTTTGGGTATTACCTCATATTGTAGGCAATGGATCCCAAATTTTTCTCTTCTAGCAAAACCATTGGTAGCCTTGACTGGGAAAGGTGTTCCGAGCCCGGTACCATGGTCTGCTGAATGTCAGCAGAGTTTTTCTGAGTTACGAAATGCACTGTGTTCAGCACCTGTATTGGGTACACCCGACTACAGTAAGCCATTCACGCTCTATGTCCACGAGAGAGAAGGTTGTGCATTGAGTGTTTTGACGCAGAAATTTGGTGATAAACAACGCCCTTGTGCGTATTTTTCATCAACATTAGATCCAGTAGCTAGAGCATTGCCTAGTTGCTTGAGAGCTACAGCCGCAGCTGCAGCTTCCATTCGACAATCTGCTGGTTTAGTAATGAACAACATGCTAGTAGTTATGGTTCCTCATGCTGTGGATACACTCATGAACCGAACCAAGACGCAACACCTTACCAGTGCTAGATTATCAGGTTATGAACTGACACTGTTAGCTAGTCATATTCAGATCAAAAGATGCAATGTATTGAATCCAGCAACATTGTTGCCGACTAGCCAAGAGTCGAGTGATTCCGAACCACACGACTGTTGTTTCAAAACTGAGGAAGAAACAAAAGGACGAATCGATCTAAAAGACACTCCGTTGTCAGAACCAGATGGCACGTTGTATGTTGACGGGTCTTGCTTCAAATTGGAGAATGGTGATGTGACTGCTGCTTATGCAGTAACAACTTTGAGTACGATTGTGGAGACTGCAAGAGTGAGTCAGAATTCTGCCCAGGCTGCAGAATTGATCGCGCTAACAAGAGCGTGCGTTTTAGCTAAGGGAAAGAGAGTGAATGTGTTCACAGATAGTCAGTACGCGTTCGGCGTGGCCCATAGTTTTGGCCGTTTGTGGAAAGAAAGAGGTTTCATTACGTCCCATGGGACTAAGATTCAACATGGTCAGCTAGTTAATGACTTGTTGGAATCTCTAACCTTGCCGACTGAAGTTGCGATTGTGAAATGCAGTGCTCATAAAGCAATCACGGATGATGTTGGTCGTGGGAATGCTTTTGCTGATGAGATTGCAAAACAGACAGCTAGAAATATGATGAGTAGAATGTATGTTGCAACGTCTGCAAGATGGATTTCTGAGTCTGGAATGTGTGAGAACACAGTGGAAAGCGTGAAGGAAATTCAGAAAGAGGCGACTGAGGAGGAAAAACTTGCATGGAGAGAGAGCACGGGTAAATTGGACTCGAGTGGGTGTTGGATTGACTTGTCGGAACAACAGCGTTGGATGTTGCCTGATGCGTATGTGCTTGCAGTAGTAACGATGGCACATGGAACAGCGCACATCAGTTCAAAAGGGATTTGTAAGATGTTGGCTCCGGTCTGGAAGAATGACGGGATTAGTAAGTGTGCAGAGAGAGTGGTGAGAAATTGTATGGTATGCTTGATGCATAATCCTGGCAAGGGAATCCCCACACCTGCAGGTCACTTCGCTCCTCCTTCCTGCCCCTTTGAGGTGATCCAGCTAGACTTCATTCACATGGATCGTTGCAATAATCTGAAATACGTCCTAGTGGTAGTTTGTGCTTTCTCCAGATGGATCGAAGCATACCCACTGAAGGACAATACTGCCTTATCCACTGCCAAAATTCTTCTTAAAGAATACTTCCCCAGATACGGAATGCCACGGATTGTATGGTCAGACAACGGAAGTGAGTTCGTAGGGAAAGTTATGCAGAGTGTGTGTGCCGGCCTAGGGATTAGACAGAAATTTCATAGTGCGAATCATCCCCAGTCCGCGGGTTTAGTCGAGGGTTACAATGGCACCCTTAAACTGAAACTCGCTAAGATACAAGCATCCACGGGTTTGTCCTGGCCAGACGCATTGCCTTTGGCTTTGCTATCAACAAGAGCAACTGTACATTCTAGAGTAGGGCTTAGTCCTTACGAAATAGTTTTTGGCCGTCCTGCAAATGTTTGGGGGGTACCTAGACCGAAAGAATTTAAGCAGCTGGAATACCCAATGTTAATTGATTACCTTTTCGACTTGACTGCTAAATTGAGTCTTATTCACCAACAGGTTTTCGATGCATTGCCAAAGCCACCGGAGAGTCCAGGCCATCAGCTGAAACCGGGTGATCAGGTGGTCATCAGAAATTTTGCAAGAACAAAAAATCTTCAGCCCAGATTCATTGGCCCTTTCCAAGTCCTGCTAGCAACGAGAACTGCTATTCGTGTGGCCGGAAGGAAAAATTGGATCCATACGACACATGCTAAACGTGTGCCTCTGCCATTTCCTTACGACAACTGGGTAAAGAAAGGAATCGGTGTCTCTGAAACGGAACAAGTCCCCAGGTTCATACCTTTCAGCGATGCAGAACTAATCACGGATTCACCAAATTCTGACTCTCCTCCTGAAACTGCTCTTTTGAACCCTGAACATTTGTCATCCACACCCAATGAACATTTGCCATCTGCGAACGTGAACATTGCAACGTCAGCTGAAAATACATTGTTTCCAGATCAGACAGCTCCTGCAAAACTGAGATACAACTTACGTTCTCGCAATATGGACAAATAAAGCAGGAAACTGCCTATTTTCAGATTTGAATTTGCTATACATTGCCTCCAGCCAGGAAGTTTGCTAATACTTTGTATTGTTTCTTTTTGTTTTAAAATTGCCTTGCCGTCTGGGTAGCCGTAGGGTCGTGGCTGTGTGCCTAGTTGAATCTGCGGGGGTCAGACACAAGGTCGATCTTTCTGTTAGTTCTGGGAACTCCCAGGGCTGATAGAGGCATTTTCATCTACGTACACATCATCAGTGGTCGCGAACGGTCGTAGAAGATGGAGCTTCCTGAGCTACAACGAGAAAATGTAATTTGTGTTCGCAGAAATAGACTGTACAGAATACTACACAGCAAATGCTTTCTAATGCAATGTGCAGTTACATTTTTAATTGTTTTGATAACGTTGGTGGGTGGAATCGTCTTTGGTGTACATTTGATTTTTATGCCAGTAACTACAGTACCTTCCCTTGATCCTACTACTTCTACGGTTTCTTCTATGCATTCTTTTCACTCATTTCCTGAACACGAACAAGCTCGACGCTCAGAATTTATTAACAATACATTCGTACAGCTCTTGCATCAACACCAACTGATAGTTAATACTACAAACTGCTGGGTGTGTGGCTTGATACCTCACACTATGGATAAAGGCATTCCCTATCTAGTCTTGCCTTTCAGCTATAATGGATCATTTCAGGCCTTTCAGACCATTTTTTCATATGCCCTTGAGACCTATCCTCCGCGTCCACCACGGTCCACTAAATACAACTCAGCCAACAAAGCTTTAGTCCAGGGAATTATTGACATGATTAAAGACGTCAATAATACTCCATCTTATCCTAGAGATGAATTACTGGTGTATTTGAGTTGGAACTCTACAGAGTATCGCCTTAGTTTGGGAGAAAGCAAGCGTAAAAGCTCCACTTCAGTTTGGGTCGTGCCTCACCGAGGTCAGGTCTGTTTGCAAGGAAATGGGAGAAATCCGAGAGCTCAGCTAGGGAGGAGTGAGTGCGTTGAGACTTACGTATTTCCGTCTAACTCCTCCCCTGCCTTTCTGACTGCTAGGGGTACCTACTTCATTTGTCAGGACAGAGCATATACATGGCTGCCTGCTGACTTTTCAGGTTCATGTTATATTGCTCGATTGTTACCCCCGACATACACTGCTTCTTCAGATTATCACAAAACCAGAGTAGCAAGAGGTGTCTTCAGCAAGGAAGATACCGCTGGTCAAGAAGCTGGAGACTTCTTCAAAGGTTTCCTTCCGTTTTGGGGGCCTATGGCCAATAGTAGAAATCTTCGTCAACTAACACGGGTAGTTGAATCTACAATTACAGAAACTGCAGGTGCCCTTAGTAACTTAACAGCTGAGCTTCAGGCGGATCGTCTCATGACGTTGCAGAACCGTATGGTTCTAGACGTAATACTTGCAGATCGAGGTGGGGTATGCAGAATGATCCAATCGAGCTGCTGTGTCTTTATTCCAAATAATGCTCCAACAGTCTATGAAGCAATCTCTAAGCTACATAAGATTTCCGACTCTATACACGTAGATAAGGGAAACTGGTCCTTCATGGAGTGGTTTTGGACTCTGGTATCAGCGTGGGGATGGAAGGTTCTGATGGTCATTGGTGTCATCCTAGTATTTCTGTTCTCGTGCTGTCTTATTATCCAATGTGGTCCCGCTCTGTGTAGCCTCTGTGCTGCAACCTGTTTCAGAAAACCACCTACATTAGGAGAAAAGACACGAGACAGGATGATGACGCAACAACATGTTGCTGACCTAATGAGCATAGAATTAGACTCTGATATAGACTGAGTAATTGCCTATGTAAGGGCAAAAGGAGGGTCTGAGGTTCCGTGACGATTTTACTCGTGTTTGTAATCATTGTCGTAAATACATAATTTTGGTATCAGTGAACCGCAAATGATCCATTTAGTATATCCTGGTGTTTTCGCTATGCTACGAGCAAGAGCACTCCTGTTACCAACACATTTGTGATTTACCCATGGCATCCATCTTAGAACACGGAAGCCATTTTGTATTCCTTGCCCTCACATAGTCAATGGACACGCAATGACTTCTTTTATTTAAGGACACGTAGGCCTTAACCGGCGATTCACCTTGCTAGTGACACGTGCACCTTAGGCCAGCAACGCTGTGGCAGCATGACTCGGCAAGAACTGCCTCCCCAGCCTGAGGCCAGTCCTGCTATACTGGTTCTTGTGTTCGTTGGCCTGATCATGATTAGGCGGCCGAAGCTGGTAACCGTGCCCATTTACGACCCACAAACATTTCTTATCCTGTCTTTCTATCTTCTGCACCTGGCTCTGCTCCTTTCCTTCTGGGCCTTTATTAGGGGGAGGTAACGAAATTTACGATGAGGCGGTCCGGGTCTTGAATGAAGAATTGACATGGGATTATGATGGACTAGTGGGAACCCCTCATTTGTAATGTTTTGACATCAGATACTGTTGACGATTCCTGTGCAACGCCAAATATTTATTGTTTAAGACACGAATGTTTAGAACTGTGGTAACATGTAAAGAATTTGCCTGAAGCCCAATATTTAGTATATAAGGAGCAACCCTCTTTGTACAAATTGAACAGGCTCCTAGATACTGCCCATGTGTAGTTTCTGTGACTTCTGTGTCCCTGCAGTAATAAACCTTTGGTCTTTGACGCCACCATCGAGAAGCCCGTGTTTCTGTTTGTTTTGTGCACCGAGACAGGTGGAACTCCGGGGTCTTCGGGTGTTATCCCTGACACCTCTGGACGGAACCAAAAAGTCCAGAACTCCAATAAGCTACACAAGATTTCCGACTCTATACACGTAGACAAGGGAAACTGGTCCTTAATGGAGTGGTTTTGGACTCTGGTATCAGCATGGGGATGGGAGGTTCTGATGGTCATTGGTGTCATCCTAGTATTTCTGTTCTCGTGCTGCCTTATTATCCAATGTGGTCCCGCTTTGTGTAGTCTCTGTGCTGCAACCTGTTTCAGAAGACCACCTGCATTAGGAGAAAAGGCACGAGACAGGATGATGATGCAACAACATGTCACTGACCTAATGAGCATAGAGTTAGATTCTGACATAGACTGAGTAATTGCCTATGTAAGGGCAAAAGGAGGGTCTGAGGTTCCGTGACGATTTTACCCGTGTTTGTAACATTGTCGCAAATGCATAATTTTGGTATCAGTGAACCGCAAATGATCCATTTTATATATCCCGGTGTTTTCGCTATGCTACGAGCAAGAGCACTCCTGTTACAAACACATTTCTGTTCCACCCGTGGCATCCATCTTAGAACAAGGAAGCCATTTTGTATTCCTTGCCCTCACATAGTCAATGGACACGCTATGACCTCTTCTCATTTAAGGACACGTAGGCTTTAGCCGGCAATTCACCTTGCTAGTGACACGTGCACCTTAGGCCAGCAACGCTGTGGCAGCATGACTCGGCAAGAGCTGCCTCCCCAGCCTGAGGCCAGGCCTGCTATACTGGTTCTCGTGTTCGTTGGCCTGATCATGATTAGACGGCCGAAGCTGGTAGCCGTGCCCATTTACGACCCACAAACATCTCTTATCCTGTCTTTCTATCTTCTGCACCTGGCTCTGCTCCTTTCCTTCTGGGCCTTTATTAGGGGGAGGTAACGAAATTTACGATGAGGCGGTCCGGGTCTTGAATGAGAAATTGACATGGGATTATGATGGAATAGTGGGAACCCCTCATTCGTAATGTTTTGACATCAGATACTGTTGACGATTCCTGTGCAACGCCAAATATTTATTGTTTAAGACACGAATGTTTAGAACTGTGGTAACATGTAAAGAATTTGCCCCGAGCAGAATATTTAGTATTTAAGGAGTAACCCTCTTTGTACAAATTGAACAGGCTCCTAGACACTGCCCATGTGTAGTTTCTGTGACTTCTGTGTCCCTGCAGTAATAAACCTTTGGTCTTTGACGCCACCATCGAGAAGCCCGTGTTTCTGTTTGTTTGTGCACCGAGACAGGTAGAACTCCGGGGTCTTCGGGTGTTATCCCTGACACCTCTGGACAGAACCAAAAAAAGTCCAGAACTCCAAAAGATCGTGGCATCCACGTCTTTGAAATGGCCGGACGCTTTGCCATTGGCATTATTGTCTATTAGATCAGTGCCACACTCTCGAACTGGCCTCACACCCTATGAGGTGGTGTTTGGAAGGCCGATGAATATTTGTGGAGTTCCAAAGCCTCGTTTGATACATGATGTGCCTTGTATAATGATGAACGATTATTTGGCACGATTAACAAATGATTTATCTTCTATTCATCAACAGGTTCGAGAAGCGCTCCCCGACAATTCCATTGGAGAGGCTCACAATCTTCATCCTGGCGACTTCGTGATGATCAGGGTGTTTGAGAGATCCAGCAGCTTGGAGCCGAGGTGGCGTGGCCCTGAGCAAGTGCTGCTGGCAACGCGGACGGCTGTGCGTGTCACGAATAAGAAGCGGTGGATACATTTGACGCACTGCCGACGTGTCTCTCCAGATCTGGTGAACCCTACTGTGCTGTCCGACTACAGAGACATCTTGGATGCGGAGAAGAGCCCAGCTGTTACGCCTCACGAGTCGGAGGGAGCCTTCCCGGACCACGCAGATTCTGGTGGAGTGAAGTACAATCTACGGCCAAGGAAATAATTTTTTTTGTATTTTTCATGACTGGTTGGTAACCGTTCCGAGGTTTGTGAAACGGAAGCCGGGAATATCAAGGGGGGGGGATCAGTTCTGTCCAGTGTAGCGACACCCGTCTTGAATCTCGGAGAAAAACACAACGGCAGCCTCGGTTCTCAGCACCACATTTTTATTTTTTAGTTCTTTTTCTTGAGACTTCTGTTCATTGTACCATGGCACCTATGACATTGAGAAACAGAAGACTTTTGGGTGCGGTTCTTTTTGTTGCGACAATAGTGGTGATAGCAGTAATAGCTTGGACTATAGAAAGACTATTTCCTGTACTGGACTATTTACTGCCTACCACTCCAATTCCATCTGAACATTTTCATTTTACTTTGCCCTATCACGAAGAAAGACATAGACAGACTTATTTGAATAATAGTTTCATTCAGATATTGCATCACACGCATAACATGACCAACACGTCCAACTGTTGGGTATGTGGGATGTTACCTGGGCATCAGAAGAAGGGAGGAACCCCACTTATTCCTCTTCCTTTTTCTCATAATGGGTCATGCAATGCTTGGTATACTCTTCTCTTTACTTTGAGATGGCCAACAAAAGGTGGACTACTTTTTCGACTGAACAAGGTCTGCTATAATGATCGAGATGGCTATCCACAAGCAGAAGGAACTAAGTTCGAGAGGGAAGAATATCGACCGAACAATGTATCTGCACCTCGCATCTTCACTAATCAGAGACTTACAAATATGTCCAGTTTACATGTAAATACTGTCATTGACACAAAAGCAGATCTCTGTATTAGGAATAAGGGAACCATTCCGGTGGGGAGAAGTGAATGCAATATTACTCTTGCTTTTGATACTCCCAATGGTATTTCATTTGTGGCCTCACGAAACACTTATTTTATCTGTGGTAATAAAGGTTATCATCGCCTTCCTCTTGGATGGTTAGGCACATGTTACATATCCTTTGTATTACCCCCTGTGTTTATTGCCCCACCTATGTACCATAATGATTTTGTATTATATCATGATTTTATTTTGAATAGAGTTAAGAGGACATTGGACATTGATGGGGTTGATCAAACTGACACCTCCCTACAACAATATGTGGATTTTAATTTAAGGTTATTTCTTTTGTGGGCGCTGCTCTAAACAGCAGGAAAATTAGGCGGCTAACACGTGTTGTGGAGGCAGTTGCTAATGAAACTGTTTCTGCTTTAGGGAATATAACTGAAGAGCTCCAGATTACTAGAATTGTTACGCTTCAGAACCGAATGGTTCTGGAGGTAGTGTTAGCTGATCGTGGGGGTGCATGTCTAATCATCGGAAGTAGTTGTTGCGTCTATGTCCCTGACAATTCGCCTTCTGTGTATGATGCCATTTCCAAATTGCACAAAATTGCCTCTGAAATTCACACTGACAATGGTACTTGGACTTTTTCAGGTTGGTTTTGGACTATGCTCAGTACATGGGGCTGGAAACTGCTAACGATCCTATGTGCAATTATTGGAATATTCTTATTTTGCTGTTTATGTATTCAATGTGGTCCTGCTCTATGTTCCGTATGTATTACGGCCTGTATCCCATCCAAACGAGCTATTGCTAAAAATGTACAAATGAGTAATGCCGAAGTGAGGCGGATCATGATGATCGATGTCGAGGATGAGCATCCGGATTATTTCCATTATGAGGTAGCTTCAGCTAAACGCTAAAATTGCCGTCTGTCGTAATTTGGCAGCACCTGAGTTAGCGTTTAGCTCAGCTACACGACCTTTTTATTAACTTGACTTAAGTGTACGGGGCCATTTTGTATTTTGTGGCTTCCATTTTGTACGAACATGCGGCCTCGTGGTAGAGTGTCCTTTTGTCCTTCCTTCATGCCAATGAACCTTCACTTTCCCCAGCAACAGGCTATTTTTAGCGATGGTCAGTTTCACGCATGCGCACACACGATCTCCGGACTAAGAGAGTGGTCACTCTTTAGGAATGTTCCCCTAACTGACCAGTGGTATTAAGCTCCTCCCACATGCTGGCTGTGCGCCAAAAAATGTCCTTATATGTACCTAAAACTGTTCAAATGTGTACCGCCTATCTTTTTATTACCTTTAAACTGTATAAAAGAGGTCGCGCACCGATGTTCGGTGTGATACTTCTTGCAATACCGAAGGGTGCTGTAGGAATGTACCACCACCCCATGGGGTCCTAATAAACTTGACTCTTTGCATTTTCAGTTTCCGTGCCAATTTCCGTCTATGGTGTTTGAGTGTTTTTGCAGAGTATGTAGGCCTGACAGAACCCGATACCTCACCAGCCCGTGGCAGGAGCAGGCCACAGCATGCAGTGACACTGCAAACTGGGCCTTTGTCCTTCTGTCTGTGGCAACCAGCCGCAGACAGACTGAGAATGGGCGGTGGGGCTGCTCTAGTGCTTCGAGGAGGAGTGCAAGGCTCCCCCATCAGGGCGCTGAGGCTTCATGCAGGGAACAGACAGGGCTGATCCCTGCAATACCCAAAATTACGGACAAAAGGCGCCCGTAAAAGGGATCCTCATGGACACCGGGCGTGAGACCGACGGGCGGGTGGACACCCTACTGTCAAGGGGCCCATTGTATGCATTTAAAAATAATTATCAGGGAAACTCTTGTCTGTATTTATCTGCAAACTTAAGTCCGAGCTGGGAGGGCGCCCTGCTCACAATACACGGGAGTCTCGGACCCCTCATGGGTGGATCTGCCCCCCCCACCACACACACACAGCCCAGAGGGGAGGAGCAGCTGAGGTGCCAGGGGCATCTGTTTGCTGCAGCGCGAGGTGCAGGGGTTCAAATAAAGCATACCCTCGCAAGGAGGGTGCTGCCGTGACCCCGCGTTTGGAGTGACGGCACCACTCCCCCCAGTGACTTGTGGGCATCAACTAACTTGCTGGGAGAAGCCAGGTGGGATGAAAACACTGTTGGGTCTCTCAGAAGGGTGTGACTAACATCATTAGGGGCGTGGTTTATAACAAATAAGCTACAAATCTTTGCTGAGCATAGTGTTCCGCCCGACTTGTATTTTTGCAGTTTCTGTCCTTGCATCCAGATACATGATACAACAAGTAACATCATACCTACAGCAAGCCAGGACTATTTCCTTTGTCCATGCTTGTTAGTTGCATAAAATAAAAAAGCAGCAACTATGGCTGGTATAGAATATTGAAAACGCTTCCGCTTAAAGCCCTGGTGACATCAGGACAATAACTTCAATAACATACATACGTTTCAATACAAATTTCAAGCAAATATTCCAGCAATAACCATGTTCAATCTTTGGCACATTTTGAAGACATTAAGTATTGCTATACAAAACATATAAATCCAGACCTGTGGGCTTTGCCAATGCTTGTTTTAGTAAAAGCTCATTTCCTGCAAAAATGATGTCATCCTATCGAGGTCCTGCTTTAAGGAGCAGGTCAACCCTGCCCTACAGAGAACCGGTTTAGCCTGGCCTTTCAGTATTTACAAAACTCAATGTGCGTGGCCGGAAGCGGAGGTGGGGTTGGGGGGAGGGGTCTAGGGGTGACAGGGTCGCCAGACTTCCTGTAGCCAACCTTTGCACTTAGGAGGAGGACATAACCAGCTTTGCTTGTTATGTTGCTATATTTTCGGAATTTGTTTCCAAATTGCACTAACTGCGTATTTCCGATTGTGTGAGCTTGTGGGTAACTCTATTGAATTTTGGAAGCTAGCAGTATGCCTTTCGTCTGTCTGCCTGGCACCGCGGGCAGTCGTGCTGTGCTGTGCTGTGCTTTCAGCGGAGGCCCGACTTAGCTAAGGCCTCGGTGATGTCTCTGCGGTGGCCTGACGGAGGGGCCACCCATGCTGTGCCCACTGGGTTCCGTGCCCAGGCTGATCAGAGGGGCAGACAGGGCGCCATGGACCCGAATGCAAGCAAGGACATTGGCTACCCACCACCTGATTTTATAGTATAAGAAAAAAATAAACAGCCACCAATTGTGGTGAAGTGGACCCTTCATGCCCGGGCCCTGGTGCCACTGCACCTGTTGCACTATTGATGTCTGCGCACCCGAGGCTGCACATGTTCTCGTGCAAAAATTCCCGAATATACATTTACAGAACATATGTCTGTCCAGTCCAGGCAGTCACGCGGATATGGGCAGAGTGTGGACGTGGATGGGGGAAGGGAGGGGGCATTTCGCAGATAGAGGGTCTGTGGTTGTTCTTCTGCCCTCACACATGCCCCCGTACCCGCGTGCCTGCCTGTACTGGTTCCACCGCCGAGCCTCTGTGGTTGTTCTTATGCCTTCACACATGCCCCCATACCCGCGTGACTGCCTGGATTAGCTACACCGCCGAGCCTCTGTGGTTGTTCTTCTGCCCTCACACATGCCTCCATACCCGCGTGACTGCCTGTACTGGTTCCACCGCCGAGCCTCTGTGGTTGTTCTTCTGCCCTCACAAATGCCCCCATACCCGCGTGACTGCCTGGACTGGCTCCACCGCTGAGCCTCTGTGGTTGTTCTTCTGCCCTCACACATGCACCCATACCCGCGTGACTGCCTGGACTGGATCCACCGCTGAGCCTCTGTGGTTGTTCTTCTGCCCTCACACATGCCCCCATACCAGCGTGACTGCCTGGACTGGCTCCACCGCTGAGCTTCAGTGGTTGTTCTTCTGCCTTCACACATGCCCCCATACCCGCGTGACTGCCTGGACTGGCTCAACCGCTGAGCCTCTGTAGTTGTTCTTCTGCCCTCCACATGCCCCCATACCCGCGTGACTGCCTGGACTGGTTCAACCGCTGAGCCTCTGTGGCTGTTCTTCGGCCCTCACACATGCCCCCATACCCACGTGACTGCTTGGACTGCTTCCACCACTGAGCCTCTGTGGCTGTTCTTCTGCCCTCACACATGCCCCCGTACCCGCGTGCCTGCCTGGACTGGCTCCACCGCTGAGCCTCTGTGGCTGTTCTTCTGCCCTCACACATGCCCCCGTACCTGCGTGACTGCCTGGACTGGCTCCACCACCGAGCCTCTGTGGTTGTTCTTCTGCCCTCACACATGCCCCCATACCCACGTGCCTGCCTGGACTGCTTCCACCGCTGAGCCTCTGTGGTTGTTCTTCTGCCCTCACACATGCCCCCATACCCACATGCCTGCCTGGACTGGCTCCACCGCTGAGCCTCTGTGGCTGTTCTTCTGCCCTCACACATGCCCCCGTACCCACGTGACTGCCAGGACTGGCTCCACCGCCCAGCCTCTCTGGTTGTTCTTCTGCCCTCACACATGCCCCCATACCCACGTGCCTGCCTGGACTGCTTCCACCGCTGAGCCTCTGTGGTTGTTCTTCTGCCCTCATACCCGCGTGCCTGCCTGGACTGGCTCCACCGCTGAGCCTCTGTGGTTGTTCTTCTGCCCTCACACATGCCCCCATACCCGTGTGCCTGCCTGGACTGGCTCTACCGCTGAGCCTCTGTGGTTGTTCTTCTGCCCTCACACATGCCCCCATACCCACGTGACTGCCTGGAATGGCTCCACCGCCAAACCTCTGTGGTTGTTCTTCTGCCCTCACACATGCCCCCGTACCCGCGTGCCTGCCTGGACTGGCTCTACCGCTGAGCCTCTGTGGTTGTTCTTCTGCCCTCACACATGCCCCCATACCCGCGTGCCTGCCTGGACTGCTTCCACCGCTGAGCCTCTGTGGCTGTTCTTCTGCCTCACACATGCCCCCGTACCCGCGTGACTGCCTGGACTGGCTCCACCGCTGAGCCTCTGTGGTTGTTCTTCTGCCCTCACACATGCCCCCATACCCGCGTGCCTGCCTGGACTGGCTCTACCACTGAGCCAATGTGGATGTTCTTCTGCCCTCACACATGCCCCCATACCCGCGTGCCTGCCTTGACTGGCTCCACCTCTGAGCCTCTGTGGTTGTTCTTCTGCCCTCACACATGCCCCCATACCCACATGCCTGCCTGGACTGGCTCCACCGCTGAGCCTCTGTGGCTGTTCTTCTGCCCTCACACATGCCCCCGTACCCACGTGACTGCCAGGACTGGCTCCACCGCCCAGCCTCTCTGGTTGTTCTTCTGCCCTCACACATGCCCCCATACCCACGTGCCTGCCTGGACTGCTTCCACCGCTGAGCCTCTGTGGTTGTTCTTCTGCCCTCATACCCGCGTGCCTGCCTGGACTGGCTCCACCGCTGAGCCTCTGTGGTTGTTCTTCTGCCCTCACACATGCCCCCATACCCGTGTGCCTGCCTGGACTGGCTCTACCGCTGAGCCTCTGTGGTTGTTCTTCTGCCCTCACACATGCCCCCATACCCACGTGACTGCCTGGAATGGCTCCACCGCCAAACCTCTGTGGTTGTTCTTCTGCCCTCACACATGCCCCCGTACCCGCGTGCCTGCCTGGACTGGCTCTACCGCTGAGCCTCTGTGGTTGTTCTTCTGCCCTCACACATGCCCCCATACCCGCGTGCCTGCCTGGACTGCTTCCACCGCTGAGCCTCTGTGGCTGTTCTTCTGCCTCACACATGCCCCCGTACCCGCGTGACTGCCTGGACTGGCTCCACCGCTGAGCCTCTGTGGTTGTTCTTCTGCCCTCACACATGCCCCCATACCCGCGTGCCTGCCTGGACTGGCTCTACCACTGAGCCAATGTGGATGTTCTTCTGCCCTCACACATGCCCCCATACCCGCGTGCCTGCCTTGACTGGCTCCACCTCTGAGCCTCTGTGGTTGTTCTTCTGCCCTCACACATGCCCCCATACCCGCATGCCTGCCTGGACTGCTTCCACCGCTGAGCCTCTGTGGCTGTTCTTCTGCCTCACACATGCCCCCGTACCGGCGTGACTGCCTGGACTGGCTCCACCGCCGAGCCTCTGTGGTTGTTCTTCTGCCCTCACACATGCCCCCATACCCGCATGCCTGCCTGGACTGCTTCCACCGCTGAGCCTCTGTGGCTGTTCTTCTGCCCTCACACATGCCCCCATACCCACGTGACTGCCTGGAATGGCTCCACTGCCAAACCTCTGTGGTTGTTCTTCTGCCCTCACACATGCCCCCGTACCCGCGTGCCTGCCTGGACTGGCTCTACCGCTGAGCCTCTGTGGTTGTTCTTCTGCCCTCACACATGCCCCCATACCCGCGTGCCTGCCTGGACTGCTTCCACCGCTGAGCCTCTGTGGCTGTTCTTCTGCCTCACACATGCCCCCGTACCCGCGTGACTGCCTGGACTGGCTCCACCGCTGAGCCTCTGTGGTTGTTCTTCTGCCCTCACACATGCCCCCATACCCGCGTGCCTGCCTGGACTGGCTCTACCACTGAGCCAATGTGGATGTTCTTCTGCCCTCACACATGCCCCCATACCCGCGTGCCTGCCTTGACTGGCTCCACCTCTGAGCCTCTGTGGTTGTTCTTCTGCCCTCACACATGCCCCCATACCCGCATGCCTGCCTGGACTGCTTCCACCGCTGAGCCTCTGTGGCTGTTCTTCTGCCTCACACATGCCCCCGTACCGGCGTGACTGCCTGGACTGGCTCCACCGCCGAGCCTCTGTGGTTGTTCTTCTGCCCTCACACATGCCCCCATACACGCGTGCCTGCCTGGACTGGCTCTACCGCTGTGCCTCTGTGGTTGTTCTTCTGCCCTCACACATGCCCCCATGCCCGCGTGCCTGCCTGGACTGGCTCTACCACTGAGCCAATGTGGATGTTCTTCTGCCCTCACACATGCCCCCATACCCGCGTGCCTGCCTTGACTGGCTCCACCTCTGAGCCTCTGTGGTTGTTCTTCTGCCCTCACACATGCCCCCATACCCGCATGCCTGCCTGGACTGCTTCCACCGCTGAGCCTCTGTGGCTGTTCTTCTGCCTCACACATGCCCCCGTACCGGCGTGACTGCCTGGACTGGCTCCACCGCCGAGCCTCTGTGGTTGTTCTTCTGCCCTCACACATGCCCCCATCCCTGCATGACTGCCTGGACTGCTTCCACCGCCGAGCCTCTGTGGTTGTTCTACTGCCCTCACACATGCCCCCATACCCGCGTGCCTGCCTGTACTGGTTCCGCCGCTGAGCCTCTGTGGTTGTTCTTCTGCCCTCACACATGCCCCCATACCCGCGTGACTGCCTGGACTGGCTCCACCGCTGAGCCTCTGTGGTTGCTCTTCTGTCCTCACACATGCCCCCATACCCGCGTGACTGCCTGGACTGGCTCCACCGCCGAGCCTCTGTGGTTGTTCTTCTGCCCTCACACATGCCTCCATACCCGCGTGACTGCCTGTACTGGTTCCACAGCCGAGCCTCTGTGGTTGTTCTTCTGCCCTCACACATGCCCCCATACCCGCATGACTGCCTGGACTGGCTCCACCGCCGAGCCTCTGTGGTTGTTCTTCTGCCCTCACACATGCCCCTATACCTGCGTGACTGCCTGGACTGGATCCACCGCTGAGCCTCTGTGGTTGTTCTTCTGCCCTCACACATGCCCCCGTACCCGCGTGACTGCCTGGACTGGCTCCACCGCCGAGCCTCTGTGGTTGTTGGTCTACTGCCCTCACACATGCCCCCATACCCACGTACCTGACCGGACTGCTTCCACCGCTGAGCCTCTGTGGCTGTTCTTCTGACTCACACATGCCCCCGTACCCACGTGACTGCCTGGACTGGCTCCACCGCTGAGCCTCTGT
This sequence comes from Lissotriton helveticus, assembly GCF_964261635.1. NCBI lineage: Eukaryota > Metazoa > Chordata > Amphibia > Caudata > Salamandridae > Lissotriton > Lissotriton helveticus. Next base: position 1,730,739,931 of record NC_136069.1, on the reverse strand, counting down.
GGTTGTTATTCTGCACTCAAAAATGCCCCATACACGCATGCCTGCCTGGACTGGCTCTACCGCTGAGCCTGTGTGGTTGTTATTCTGCACTCAAACATGCCCCATACACGCATGCCTGCCTGGACTGGCTCCACCGCTGAGCCTCTGTGGCTGTTCTTCTGCCCTCACACATGCCCCCATACCCGCGTGACTGCCTGGACTGGCTCCACCGCCGAGCCTCTGTGGTTGTTCTTCGGCCCTCACACATGCCTCCATACCCGCGTGACTGCCTGTACTGATTCCACCACCGAGCCTCAGTGGTTGTTCTTCTGCCCTCACACATGCCCCCATACCCACTTGACTGCCTGGACTGGCTCCACCGCTGAGCCTCTGTAGTTGTTCTTCTGCCCTCACACATGCCCCCATACCCGCGTGCCTGCCTGTACTGGTTCCACCACAGAGCCTCTGTGGTTGTTCTTCTGCCCTCACACATGCCCCCATACCCGCGTGACTGCCTGGACTTGCTCCACCGCTGAGCCTCTGTAGTTGTTCTTCTGCCCTCACACATGCCCCCATACCCGCGTGACTGCCTGGACTGGATCCACCGTTGAGCCTCTGTGGTTGTTCTTCTGCCCTCACACATGCCCCCATACCAGCGTGACTGCCTGGACACGCTCCACCGCTGAGCCTCTGTGTTGTTCTTCTGCCCTCACACATACCCCCATACCTGCGTGACTGCCTGGACTTGCTCCACCGCTGAGCCTCTGTAGTTGTTCTTCTGCCCTCACACATGCCCCCATACCCGCGTGACTGCCTGGACTGGATCCACCGTTGAGCCTCTGTGGTTGTTCTTCTGCCCTCACACATGCCCCCATACCAGCGTGACAGCCTGGGCTGGCTCCACCGCTGAGCCTCTGTGTTGTTCTTCAGCCCTCACACATGCCCCCATACCCGCGTGCCTGCCTGGACAGCTTCGCCCGCTGAGCCTCTGTGGCTGTTCTTCTGCCTCACATATGCCCCCGTACCCGCGTGACTGCCTGGACTGGCGCCACCGCCGAGCCTCTGTGGTTGTTCTTCTGCCCTCACACATGCCCCTGTACCCACGTGCCTGCCTGGACTGGCTCTACCGCTGAGCCTCTGTGGCTGTTCTTCTGCCCTCACACATGCCCACGTACCCGCGTGACTGCCTGGACTGGCTCCACCGCCGAGCCTCTGTGGTTGTTCTTCTGCCCTCACACATGCCCCCATACCCACGTGCCTGCCTGGACTGCTTCCACCGCTGAGCCTCTGTGGTTGTTCTTCTGCCCTCACACATGCCCCCATACCCACATGCCTGCCTGGACTGGCTCCAACGCTGAGCCTCTGTGGCTGTTCTTCTGCCCTCACACATGCCCCCGTACCCGCGTGACTGCCAGGACTGGCTCCACCGCCGAGCCTCTGTGGTTGTTCTTCTGCCCTCACACATGCCCCCATACCCACGTGCCTGCCTGGACTGCTTCCACCGCTGAGCCTCTGTGGTTGTTCTTCTGCCCTCACACATGCCCTCATACCCGCGTGCCTGCCTGGACTGGCTCCACCGCTGAGCCTCTGTGGTTGTTCTTCTGCCCTCACACATGCCCCCATACCCGCGTGCCTGCCTGGACTGGCTCTACCGCTGAGCCACTGTGGTTGTTCTTCTGCCCTCACACATGCCCCCATACCCACGTGACTGCCTGGAATGGCTCCACCGCCGAACCTCTGTGGTTGTTATTCTGCCCTCACACATGCCCATATACCCGCGTGCCTGCCTGGACTGGCTCTACCGCTGAGCCTCTGTGGTTGTTCTTCTGCCCTCACACATGCCCCCATACCCACGTGCCTGCCTGGACTGCTTCCACCGCTGAGCCTCTGAGGCTGTTCTTTTGCCTCACACATGCCCCCGTACCCGCGTGACTGCCTGGACTGGCTCCACCGCTGAGCCTCTGTGGTTGTTCTTCTGCCCTCACACATGCCCCCATACCCGCGTGCCTGCCTGGACTGGCTCTACCGCTGAGCCAATGTGGATGTTCTTCTGCCCTCACACATGCCCCCATACCCGCGTGCCTGCCTTGACTGGCTCCACCTCTGAGCCTCTGTGGTTGTTCTTCTGCCCTCACACATGCCCCCATACCCGCATGCCTGCCTGGACTGCTTCCACAGCTGAGCCTCTGTGGCTGTTCTTCTGCCTCACACATGCCCCCTTACCGGCGTGACTGCCTGGACTGGCTCCACCGCCGAGCCTCTGTGGATGTTCTTCTGCCCTCACACATGCCCCCATACACGCGTGCCTGCCTGGACTGGCTCTACCGCTGAGCCTCTGTGGTTGTTCTTCTGCCCTCACACATGCCCCCATGCCCGCGTGCCTGCCTGGACTGGCTCCACCGCTGAGCCTCTGTGGTTGTTCTTCTGCCCTCACACATGCCCTCATACTCACGTGACTGCCTGGACTGCTTCCACCGCTGAGCCTCTGTGGCTGTTCTTCTGCCCTCACACATGCCCCCATCCCTGCGTGACTGCCTGGACTGCTTCCACCGCCGAACCTCTGTGGTTGTTCTACTGCCCTCACACATGCCCCCATACCCGCGTGCCTGCCTGTACTGGTTCCGCCGCTGAGCCTCTGTGGTTGTTCTTCTGCCCTCACACATGCCCCCATACCCGCGTGACTGCCTGGACTGGCTCCACCGCTGAGCCTCTGTGGTTGCTCTTCTGCCCTCACACATGCCCCCATACCCACGTGACTGGCTGGACTGGCTCCACCGCCGAGCCTCTGTGGTTGTTCTTCTGCCCTCACACATGCCTCCATACCCGCGTGACTGCCTGTACTTGTTCCACAGCCGAGCCTCTGTGGTTGTTCTTCTGCCCTCACACATGCCCCCATACCCGCGTGACTGCCTGGACTGCCTCCACCTCTGTGCCTTCGTGGTTGTTCTTCTGCCCTCACACATGCCCCCATACCCACATGCCTGCCTGGACTGCTTCCACCGCTGAGCCTCTGGGGCTGTTCTTCTGCCTCATACATGCCCCCGTACCAGCGTGACTGCCTGGACTGGCTCCACCGCCGAGCCTCTGTGGTTGTTCTTCTGCCCTCACACATGCCCCCATACACGCGTGCCTGCCTGGACTGGCTCTACTGCTGAGCCTCTGTGGTTGTTCTTCTGCCCTCACACATGCCCCCATGCCCGCGTGCCTGCCTGGACTGGCTCCACCGCTGAGCCTCTGTGGTTGTTCTTCTGCCCTCACACATGCCCCCATACCCACGTGACTGCCTGGACTGCTTCCACCGCTGAGCCTCTGTGGTTGTTCTTCTGCCCTCACACATGCCCCCATACCCGCGTGACTGCCTGGACTGGCTCCACTGCTGAGCCTCTGTGGTTGCTCTTCTGCCCTCACAGATGCCCCCATACCCGCGTGACTGCCTGGACTGGCTCCACCACCAAGCCTCTGTGGTTGTTCTTCTGCCCTCACACATGCCTCCATACCCACGTGACTGCCTGTACTGGTTCCACCGCCGAGCCTTTGTGGTTGTTCTTCTGCCTCACACATGCCCCCGTAGCCGCGTGACTGCCTGGACTGGCTCCACCGCCGAGCCTCTGTGGTTGTTCTTCTGCCCTCACACATGCCCCCATACCCACGTTCCCGACCGGACTGCTTCCACCGCTGAGCCTCTGTGGCTGTTCTTCTGACTCACACATGCCCCCGTACCCACGTGACTGCCTGGACTGGCTCCACCGCCGAGCCTCTGTGGTTGTTATTCTGCACTCAAACATGCCCCATACACGCATGCCTGCCTGGACTGGCTCTACCGCTGAGCCTGTGTGGTTGTTCTTCTGCCCTCACACATGCCCCCATACCCGCGTGCCTGCCTGGACTGGCTCCACCGCTGAGCCTCTGTGGTTGTTCTTCTGCCCTCACACATGCCCCCATACCCGCGTGACTGCCTGGACTGCTTCCACCGCTGAGCCTCTCTGGCTGTTCTTCTGCCCTCACACATGCCCCCATACCCGCGTGACTGCCTGGACTGGCTCCACCGCCGAGCCTCTGTGGTTGTTCTTCGGCCCTCACACATGCCTCCATACCCGCGTGACTGCCTGTACTGATTCCACCACCGAGCCTCAGTGGTTGTTCTTCTGCCCTCACGCATGCCCCCATACCCACTTGACTGCCTGGACTGGCTCCACCGCTGAGCCTCTGTGGTTGTTCTTCTGCCCTCACACATGCCCCCATACCAGCGTGCCTGCCTATCCTGGTTCCACCGCGGAGCCTCTGTGGTTGTTCTTCTGCCCTCACACATGCCCCCATACCCGCGTGACTGCCTGGACTGGCTCCACCGCCGAGCCTCTGTGGTTGTTCTTCTGCCCTCACACATGCCTCCATACCCGCGTGACTGCCTGTACTTGTTCCACAGCCGAGCCTCTGTGGTTGTTCTTCTGCCCTCACACATGCCCCCATACCCGCGTGACTGCCTGGACTGCCTCCACCTCTGTGCCTCTGTGGTTGTTCTTCTGCCCTCACACATGCCCCCATACCCACATGCCTGCCTGGACTGCTTCCACCGCTGAGCCTCTGGGGCTGTTCTTCTGCCTCATACATGCCCCCGTACCAGCGTGACTGCCTGGACTGGCTCCACCGCCGAGCCTCTGTGGTTGTTCTTCTGCCCTCACACATGCCCCCATACACGCGTCCCTGCCTGGACTGGCTCTACTGCTGAGCCTCTGTGGTTGTTCTTCTGCCCTCACACATGCCCCCATGCCCGCGTGCCTGCCTGGACTGGCTCCACCGCTGAGCCTCTGTGGTTGTTCTTCTGCCCTCACACATGCCCCCATACCCACGTGACTGCCTGGACTGCTTCCACCGCTGAGCCTCTGTGGTTGTTCTTCTGCCCTCACACATGCCCCCATACCCGCGTGACTGCCTGGACTGGCTCCACTGCTGAGCCTCTGTGGTTGCTCTTCTGCCCTCACACATGCCCCCATACCCGCGTGACTGCCTGGACTGGCTCCACCGCCGAGCCTCTGTGGTTGTTCTTCTGCCCTCACACATGCCTCCATACCCACGTGACTGCCTGTACTGGTTCCACAGCCGAGCCTCTGTGGTTGTTCTTCTGCCCTCACACATGCCCCTTATACCCGCGTGACTGCCTGGCTGCCTCCACCGCTGAGCCTCTGTGGTTGTTCTTCTGCCCTCACACATGCCCCCATACCTGCGTGACTGCCTGGACTGGCTCCACCGCTGAGCCTCTGTAGTTGTTCTTCTGCCCTAACACATGCCCCCATACCCGCGTGCCTGCCTGGACTGCTTCCACCGCTGAGCCTCTGTGGCTCTTCTTCTGCCTCACACATGCCCCCGTACCCGCGTGACTGCCTGGACTGGCTCCACCGCCGAGCCTCTGTGGTTGTTCTTCTGCCCTCACACAGGCCCCCATACCTGCGTGCCTGCCTGGACTGGCTCTACCGCTGAGCCTTTGTGGTTGTTCTTCTGCCTCACACATGCCCCCGTACCCGCGTGACTGCCTAGACTGGCTCCACCGCCGAGCCTCTGTGGTTGTTCTTCTGCCCTCACACATGCCCCCATACCCACGTGCCTGACCGAACTGCTTCCACCGCTGAGCCTCTGTGGCTGTTCTTCTGACTCACACATGCCCCCGTACCCACGTGACTGCCTGGACTGGCTCCACCGCCGAGCCTCTGTGGTTGTTATTCTGCACTCAAACATGCCCCATACACGCATGCCTGCCTGGACTGGCTCTACCGCTGAGCCTGTGTGGTTGTTCTTCTGCCCTCACACATGCCCCCATACCCGCGTGCCTGCCTGGACAGGCTCCACCGCTGAGCCTCTGTGGTTGTTCTTCTGCCCTCACACATGCCCCCATACCCGCGTGACTGCCTGGACTGCTTCCACCGCTGAGCCTCTCTGGCTGTTCTTCTGCCCTCACACATGCCCCCATACCCGCGTGACTGCCTGGACTGGCTCCACCGCCGAGCCTCTGTGGTTGTTCTTCGGCCCTCACACATGCCTCCATACCCGCGTGACTGCCTGTACTGATTCCACCACCGAGCCTCAGTGGTTGTTCTTCTGCCCTCATGCATGCCCCCATACCCACTTGACTGCCTGGACTGGCTCCACCGCTGAGCCTCTGTGGTTGTTCTTCTGCCCTCACACATGCCCCCATACCAGCGTGCCTGCCTATCCTGGTTTCACCGCGGAGCCTCTGTGGTTGTTCTTCTGCCCTCACACATGCCCCCATACCCGCGTGACTGCCTGGACTGGCTCCACCGCTGAGCCTCTGTGGTTGTTCTTCTGCCCTCACACATGCCCCCATACCCGCGTGACTGCCTGGACTGGCTCCACCGCCGAGCCTCTGTGGTTGTTCTTTGGCCCTCACACATGCCTCCATACCCGCGTGACTGCCTGTACTGGTTCCACCACCGAGCCTCTGTGGTTGTGTTTCTGCCCTCACACATGCCCCCATACCCGCTTGACTGCCTGGACTTGCTCCACCGCTGAGCCTCTGTAGTTGTTCTTCTGCCCTCACACATGCCCCCATACCCGCGTGACTGCCTGGACTGGATCCACCGTTGAGCCTCTGTGGTTGTTCTTCTGCCCTCACACATGCCCCCATACCAGCGTGACTGCCTGGACTGGCTCCACCGCTGAGCCTCTGTGTTGTTATTCAGCCCTCACACATGCCCCCATACCCGCGTGCCTGCCTGGACAGCTTCGCCCGCTGAGCCTCTGTGGCTGTTCTTCTGCCTCACATATGCCCCCGTACCCGCGTGACTGCCTGGACTGGCGCCACCGCCGAGCCTCTGTGGTTGTTCTTCTGCCCTCACACATGCCCCCATACCCACGTGCCTGCCTGGACTGGCTCTACCGCTGAGCCTCTGTGGCTGTTCTTCTGCCCTCACACATGCCCCCATACCCACATGCCTGCCTGGACTGGCTCCACCGCTGAGCCTCTGTGGCTGTTCTTCTGCCCTCACACATGCCCCTGTACCCGCATGACTGCCAGGACTGGCTCCACCGCCGAGCCTCTGTGGTTGTTCTTCTGCCCTCACACATGCCCCCATACCCACGTGCCTGCCTGGACTGCTTCCACCGCTGAGCCTCTGTGGTTGTTCTTCTGCCCTCACACATGCCCTCATACCCGCGTGCCTGCCTGGACTGGCTCCACCGCTGAGCCTCTGTGGTTGTTCTTCTACCCTCACACATGCCCCCATACCCGCGTGACTGCCTGGACTGGCTCTACCGCTGAGCCTCTGTGGTTGTTCTTCTGCCCTCACACATGCCCCCATACCCGCGTGCCTGCCTGGACAGCTTCGCCCGCTGAGCCCCTGTGGCTGTTCTTCTGCCCTCACACATGCCCCCATACCCGCGTGACTGCCTGGACTGGCTCCACCGCCGAGCCTCTGTGGTTGTTCTTCTGCCCTCACACATGCCTCCATACCCACGTGACTGCCTGTACTGGTTCCACAGCCGAGCCTCTGTGGTTGTTCTTCTGCCCTCACACATGCCCCCATACCTGCGTGACTGCCTGGACTGCCTCCACCGCTGAGCCTCTGTGGTTGTTCTTTTGCCCTCACACATGCCCCCATACCTGCGTGACTGCCTGGACTGGCTCCACCGCTGAGCCTCTGTAGTTGTTCTTCTGCCCTAACACATGCCCCCATACCCGCGTGCCTGCCTGGACTGCTTCCACCGCTGAGCCTCTGTGGCTCTTCTTCTGCCTCACACATGCCCCCGTACCCGCGTGACTGCCTGGACTGGCTCCACCGCCGAGCCTCTGTGGTTGTTCTTCTGCCCTCACACAGGCCCCCATACCCGCGTGCCTGCCTGGACTGGCTCTACCGCTGAGCCTTTGTGGTTGTTCTTCTGCCTCACACATGCCCCCGTAGCCGCGTGACTGCCTGGACTGGCTCCACCGCCGAGCCTCTGTGGTTGTTCTTCTGCCCTCACACATGCCCCCATACCCACGTTCCTGACCGGACTGCTTCCATCGCTGAGCCTCTGTGGCTGTTCTTCTGACTCACACATGCCCCCGTACCCACGTGACTGCCTGGACTGGCTCCACCGCCGAGCCTCTGTGGTTGTTATTCTGCACTCAAACATGCCCCATACACGCATGCCTGCCTGGACTGGCTCTACAGCTGAGCCTGTGTGGTTGTTCTTCTGCCCTCACACATGCCCCCATACCCGCGTGCCTGCCTGGACTGGCTCCACCGCTGAGCCTCTGTGGTTGTTCTTCTGCCCTCACACATGCCCCCATACCCGCGTGACTGCCTGGACTGCTTCCACCGCTGAGCCTCTCTGGCTGTTCTTCTACCCTCACACATGCCCCCATACCCGCGTGACTGCCTGGACTGGCTCCACCGCCGAGCCTCTGTGGTTGTTCTTCGGCCCTCACACATGCCTCCATACCCGCGTGACTGCCTGTACTGATTCCACCACCGAGCCTCAGTGGTTGTTCTTCTGCCCTCACGCATGCCCCCATACCCACTTGACTGCCTGGACTGGCTCCACCGCTGAGCCTCTGTGGTTGTTCTTCTGCCCTCACACATGCCCCCATACCAGCCTGCCTGCCTATCCTGGTTCCACCGCGGAGCCTCTGTGGTTGTTCTTCTGCCCTCACACATGCCCCCATACCCGCGTGACTGCCTGGACTGGCTCCACCGCCGAGCCTCTGTGGTTGTTCTTCTGCCCTCACACATGCCTCCATACCCGCGTGACTGCCTGTACTTGTTCCACAGCCGAGCCTCTGTGGTTGTTCTTCTGCCCTCACACATGCCCCCATACCCGCGTGACTGCCTGGACTGCCTCCACCTCTGTGCCTCTGTGGTTGTTCTTCTGCCCTCACACATGCCCCCATACCCACATGCCTGCCTGGACTGCTTCCACCGCTGAGCCTCTGGGGCTGTTCTTCTGCCTCATACATGCCCCCGTACCAGCGTGACTGCCTGGACTGGCTCCACCGCCGAGCCTCTGTGGTTGTTCTTCTGCCCTCACACATGCCCCCATACACGCGTGCCTGCCTGGACTGGCTCTACTGCTGAGCCTCTGTGGTTGTTCTTCTGCCCTCACACATGCCCCCATGCCCGCGTGCCTGCCTGGACTGGCTCCACCGCTGAGCCTCTGTGGTTGTTCTTCTGCCCTCACACATGCCCCCATACCCACGTGACTGCCTGGACTGCTTCCACCGCTGAGCCTCTGTGGTTGTTCTTCTGCTCTCACACATGCCCCCATACCCGCGTGACTGCCTGGACTGGCTCCACTGCTGAGCCTCTGTGGTTGCTCTTCTGCCCTCACACATGCCCCCATACCCGCGTGACTGCCTGGACTGGCTCCACCGCCGAGCCTCTGTGGTTGTTCTTCTGCCCTCACACATGCCTCCATACCCACGTGACTGCCTGTACTGGTTCCACAGCCGAGCCTCTGTGGTTGTTCTCTGCCCTCACACATGCCCCCATACCCGCGTGACTGCCTGGCTGCCTCCACCGCTGAGCCTCTGTGGTTGTTCTTCTGCCCTCACACATGCCCCCATACCTGCGTGACTGCCTGGACAGGCTCCACCGCTGAGCCTCTGTAGTTGTTCTTCTGCCCTAACACATGCCCCCATACCCGCGTGCCTGCCTGGACTGCTTCCACCGCTGAGCCTCTGTGGCTCTTCTTCTGCCTCACACATGCCCCCGTACCCGCGTGACTGCCTGGACTGGCTCCACCGCCGAGCCTCTGTGGTTGTTCTTCTGCCCTCACACAGGCCCCCATACCCGCGTGCCTGCCTGGACTGGCTCTACCGCTGAGCCTTTGTGGTTGTTCTTCTGCCTCACACATGCCCCCGTACCCGCGTGACTGCCTGGACTGGCTCCACCGCCGAGCCTCTGTGGTTGTTCTTCTGCCCTCACACATGCCCCCATACCCGCGTGACTGCCTGGACTGCTTCCACCGCTGAGCCTCTCTGGCTGTTCTTCTGCCCTCACACATGCCCCCATACCCGCGTGACTGCCTGGACTGCTTCCACCGCTGAGCCTCTCTGGCTGTTCTTCTGCCCTCACACATGCCCCCATACCCACGTGACTGCCTGGACTGGCTCCACCGCCGAGCCTCTGTGGTTGTTCTTCGGCCCTCACACATGCCTCCATACCCGCGTGACTGCCTGTACTGATTCCACCACCGAGCCTCAGTGGTTGTTCTTCTGCCCTCACGCATGCCCCCATACCCACTTGACTGCCTGGACTGGCTCCACCGCTGAGCCTCTGTGGTTGTTCTTCTGCCCTCACACATGCCCCCATACCAGCGTGCCTGCCTATCCTGGTTCCACCGCGGAGCCTCTGTGGTTGTTCTTCTGCCCTCACACATGCCCCCATACCCGCGTGACTGCCTGGACTGGCTCCACCGCTGAGCCTCTGTGGTTGTTCTTCTGCCCTCACACATGCCCCCATACCCGCGTGACTGCCTGGACTGGCTCCACCGCCGAGCCTCTGTGGTTGTTCTTTGGCCCTCACACATGCCTCCATACCCGCGTGACTGCCTGTACTGGTTCCACCACCGAGCCTCTGTGGTTGTGTTTCTGCCCTCACACATGCCCCCATACCCGCTTGACTGCCTGGACTTGCTCCACCGCTGAGCCTCTGTAGTTCTTCTTCTGCCCTCACACATGCCCCCATACCCGCGTGACTGCCTGGACTGGATCCACCGTTGAGCCTCTGTGGTTGTTCTTCTGCCCTCACACATGCCCCCATACCAGCGTGACTGCCTGGACTGGCTCCACCGCTGAGCCTCTGTGTTGTTATTCATCCCTCACACATGCCCCCATACCCGCGTGCCTGCCTGGACAGCTTCGCCCACTGAGCCTCTGTGGCTGTTCTTCTGCCTCACATATGCCCCCGTACCCGCGTGACTGCCTGGACTGGCGCCACCGCCGAGCCTCTGTGGTTGTTCTTCTGCCCTCACACATGCCCCTGTACCCACATGCCTGCCTGGACTGGCTCTACCGCTGAGCCTCTGTGGCTGTTCTTCTGCCCTCACACATGCCCCCGTACCCGCGTGACTGCCTGGACTGGCTCCACCGCCGAGCCTCTGTGGTTGTTCTTCTGCCCTCACACATGCCCCCATACCCACGTGCCTGCCTGGACTGCTTCCACCGCTGAGCCTCTGTGGTTGTTCTTCTGCCCTCACACATGCCCCCATACCCACATGCCTGCCTGGACTGGCTCCACCGCTGAGCCTCTGTGGCTGTTCTTCTGCCCTCACACATGCCCCTGTACCCGCGTTGGAGTTCTGGACTTTTTGGTTCCGTCCAGAGGTGTCAGGGATAACACCCGAAGACCCCGGAGTTCCACCTGTCTCGGTGCACAAACAAACAGAAACACGGGCTTCTCGATGGTGGCGTCAAAGACCAAAGGTTTATTACTGCAGGGACACAGAAGTCACAGAAACTACACATGGGCAGTGTCTAGGAGCCTGTTCGATTTGTACAAAGAGGGTTGCTCCTTATATACTAAATATTGGGCTTCAGGCAAATTCTTTACATGTTACCACAGTTCTAAACATTCGTGTCTTGAACAATAAATATTTGGCGTTGCACAGGGATCGTCAACAGTATCTGATGTCAAAACATTACAAATGAGGGGTTCCCACTAGTCCATCATAATCCCATGTCGATTCTTCATTCAAGACCCGGACCGCCTCATCGTAAATTTCGTTACCTCCCCCTAATAAAGGCCCAGAAGGAAAGGAGCAGAGCCAGGTGCAGAAGATAGAAAGACAGGATAAGAAATGTTTGTGGGTCGTAAATGGGCACGGTTACCAGCTTCGGCCGCCTAATCATGATCAGGCCAACGAACACAAGAACCAGTATAGCAGGACTGGCCTCAGGCTGGGGAGGCAGTTCTTGCCGAGTCATGCTGCTACAGCGTTGCTGGCCTAAGGTGCACGTGTCACTAGCAAGGTGAATCGCCGGTTAAAGCCTACGTGTCCTTTAATGAATAAAAAGTCATTGCGTGTCCATTGACTATGTGAGGGCAAGGAATACAAAATGGCTTCCGTGTTCTAAGATGGATGCCATGGGTAAATCACAAATGTGTTGGTAACAGGAGTGCTCTTGCTCGTAGCATAGCGAAAACACAAGGATATACTAAATGGATCATTTGCGGTTCACTGATACCAAAATTATGTATTTACGACAATGTTAAAAACACGAGTCAAATCGTCACGGAACCTCAGACCCTCCTTTTGCCCTTACATAGGCAATTACTCAGTCTATATCAGAGTCAGAGTCTAATTCTATGCTCATTAGGTCAGCAACATGTTGTTGCGTCATCATCCTGTCTCGTGCCTTTTCTCCTAATGCAGGTGGTTTTCTGAAACAGGTTGCAGCACAGAGGCTACACAGAGCGGGACCATATTGGATAATAAGACAGCACGAGAACAGAAATACTAGGATGACACCAATGACCATCAGAACCTTCCATCCCCACGCTGATACCAGAGTCCAAAACCACTCCATGAAGGACCAGTTTCCCTTATCTACGTGTATAGAGTCGGAAATCTTATGTAGCTTAGAGATTGCTTCATAGACTGTTGGAGCATTATTTGGAATAAAGACACAGCAGCTCGATTGGATCATTCTGCATACCCCACCTCGATCTGCAAGTATTACGTCTAGAACCATACGGTTCTGCAACGTCATGAGACGATCCGCCTGAAGCTCAGCTGTTAAGTTACTAAGGGCACCTGCAGTTTCTGTAATTGTAGATTCAACTACCCGTGTTAGTTGACGAAGATTTCTACTATTGGCCATAGGCCCCCAAAACGGAAGGAAACCTTTGAAAAAGTCTCCAGCTTCTTGACCAGCGGTATCTTCCTTGCTGAAGACACCTCTTGCTACTCTGGTTTTGTGATAATCTGAAGAAGCAGTGTATGTCGGGGGTAACAATCGAGCAATATAACATGAACCTGAAAAGTCAGCAGGCAGACATGTATATGCTCTGTCCTGACAAATGAAGTAGGTACCCCTAGCAGTCAGAAAGGCAGGGGAGGAGTTAGACGGAAATACGTAAGTCTCAACGCACTCACTCCTCCCTAGCTGAGCTCTCGGATTTCTCCCATTTCCTTGCAAACAGACCTGACCTCGGTGAGGCACGACCCAAACTGAAGTGGAGCTTTTACGCTTGCTTTCTCCCAAACTAAGGCGATACTCTGTAGAGTTCCAACTCAAATACACCAGTAATTCATCTCTAGGATAAGATGGAGTATTATTGACGTCTTTAATCATATCAATAATTCCCTGGACTAAAGCTTTGTTGGCTGAGTTGTATTTAGTGGACCGTGGTGGACGCGGAGGATAAGTCTCAAGGGCATATGAAAAAATGGTCTGAAAAGCCTGAAATGATCCATTATAGCTGAAAGGCAAGACTAGATAGGGAATGCCTTTATCCATAGTGTGAGGTATCAAGCCACACACCCAGCAGTCTGTAGTATTAACTATCAGTTGGTGTTGATGCAAGAGCTGTACAAATGTATTGTTAATAAATTCTGAGCGTCGAGCTTGCTCGTGTTCAGGAAATGAGTGAAAAGAATGCATAGAAGAAACCGTAGAAGTAGTAGGATCAAGGGAAGGTACTGTAGTTACTGGCATAAAAATCAAATGTACACCAAAGACGATTCCACCCACCAACGTTATTAAAACAATTAAAAATGTAACTGCACATTGCATTAGAAAGCATTTGCTGTGTAGTATTCTGTACAGTCTATTTCTGCGAACATAAATTACATTTTCTCGTTGTAGCTCAGGAAGCTCCATCTTCTACGACCGTTCGCGACCACTGATGATGTGTACGTGGATGAAAATGCCTCTATCAGCCCTGGGAGTTCCCAGAACTAACAGAAAGATCGACCTTGTGTCGGACCCCCGCAGATTCAACTAGGCACACAGCCACGACCCTACGGCTACCCAGACGGCAAGGCAATTTTAAAACAAAAAGAAACAATACAAAGTATTAGCAAACTTCCTGGCTGGAGGCAATGTATAGCAAATTCAAATCTGAAAATAGGCAGTTTCCTGCTTTATTTGTCCATATTGCGAGAACGTAAGTTGTATCTCAGTTTTGCAGGAGCTGTCTGATCTGGAAACAATGTATTTTCAGCTGACGTTGCAATGTTCACGTTCGCAGATGGCAAATGTTCTTTTGGTGCAGATGGCAAATGTTCATTAGGTGTGAATGACAAATGTTCAGGGTTCAAAAGAGCAGTTTCAGGAGGAGAGTCAGAATTTGGTGAATCCGTGATCAGTTCTGCATCGCTGAAAGGTATGAACCTGGGGACTTGTTCCGTTTCAGAGGCACCGATTCCTTTCTTTACCCAATTGTCGTAAGGAAGTGGCAGAGGCACACGTTTAGCATGTGTCGTATGGATCCAATTTCTCCTTCCGGCCACACGAATAGCAGTTCTCGTTGCTAGCAGGACTTGGAATGGGCCAATAAATCTGGGCTGAAGATTTTTTGTTCTTGCAAAATTTCTGATGACCACCTGATCACCCGGTTTCAGCTGATGGCCTGGACTCTCCGGTGGCTTTGGCAATGCATCGAAAACCTGTTGGTGAATAAGACTCAATTTAGCAGTCAAGTCGAAAAGGTAATCAATTAACATTGGGTATTCCAGCTGCTTAAATTCTTTCGGTCTAGGTACCCCCCAAACATTTGCAGGACGGCCAAAAACTATTTCGTAAGGACTAAGCCCTACTCTAGAATGTACAGTTGCTCTTGTTGATAGCAAAGCCAGAGGCAATGCGTCTGGCCAGGACAAACCCGTGGATGCTTGTATCTTAGCGAGTTTCAGTTTAAGGGTGCCATTGTAACCCTCGACTAAACCCGCGGACTGGGGATGATTCGCACTATGAAATTTCTGTCTAATCCCTAGGCCGGCACACACACTCTGCATAACTTTCCCTACGAACTCACTTCCGTTGTCTGACCATACAATCCGTGGCATTCCGTATCTGGGGAAGTATTCTTTAAGAAGAATTTTGGCAGTGGATAAGGCAGTATTGTCCTTCAGTGGGTATGCTTCGATCCATCTGGAGAAAGCACAAACTACCACTAGGACGTATTTCAGATTATTGCAACGATCCATGTGAATGAAGTCTAGCTGGATCACCTCAAAGGGGCAGGAAGGAGGAGCGAAGTGACCTGCAGGTGTGGGGATTCCCTTGCCAGGATTATGCATCAAGCATACCATACAATTTCTCACCACTCTCTCTGCACACTTACTAATCCCGTCATTCTTCCAGACCGGAGCCAACATCTTACAAATCCCTTTTGAACTGATGTGCGCTGTTCCATGTGCCATCGTTACTACTGCAAGCACATACGCATCAGGCAACATCCAACGCTGTTGTTCCGACAAGTCAATCCAACACCCACTCGAGTCCAATTTACCCGTGCTCTCTCTCCATGCAAGTTTTTCCTCCTCAGTCGCTTCTTTCTGAATTTCCTTCACGCTTTCCACTGTGTTCTCACACATTCCAGACTCAGAAATCCATCTTGCAGACGTTGCAACATACATTCTACTCATCATATTTCTAGCTGTCTGTTTTGCGATCTCATCAGCAAAAGCATTCCCACGACCAATATCATCCGTGATTGCTTTATGAGCACTGCATTTCACAATCGCAACTTCAGTCGGCAAGGTTAGAGATTCCAACAAGTCATTAACTAGCTGACCATGTTGAATCTTAGTCCCATGGGACGTAATGAAACCTCTTTCTTTCCACAAACGGCCAAAACTATGGGCCACGCCGAACGCGTACTGACTATCTGTGAACACATTCACTCTCTTTCCCTTAGCTAAAACGCACGCTCTTGTTAGCGCGATCAATTCTGCAGCCTGGGCAGAATTCTGACTCACTCTTGCAGTCTCCACAATCGTACTCAAAGTTGTTACTGCATAAGCAGCAGTCACATCACCATTCTCCAATTTGAAACAAGACCCGTCAACATACAACGTGCCATCTGGTTCTGACAACGGAGTGTCTTTTAGATCGATTCGTCCTTTTGTTTCTTCCTCAGTTCTGAAACAACAGTCGTGTGGTTCGGAATCACTCGACTCTTCGCTAGTCGGCAACAGTGTTGCTGGATTCAATACATTGCATCTTTTGATCTGAATATGACTAGCTAACAGTGTCAGTTCATAACCTGATAATCTAGCACTGGTAAGGTGTTGCGTCTTGGTTCGGTTCATGAGTGTATCCACAGCATGAGGAACCATAACTACTAGCATGTTGTTCATTACTAAACCAGCAGATTGTCGAATGGAAGCTGCAGCTGCGGCTGTAGCTCTCAAGCAACTAGGCAATGCTCTAGCTACTGGATCTAATGTTGATGAAAAATACGCACAAGGGCGTTGTTTATCACCAAATTTCTGCGTCAAAACACTCAATGCACAACCTTCTCTCTCGTGGACATAGAGCGTGAATGGCTTACTGTAGTCGGGTGTACCCAATACAGGTGCTGAACACAGTGCATTTCGTAACTCAGAAAAACTGTGCTGACATTCAGCAGACCATGGTACCGGGCTCGGAACACCTTTCCCAGTCAAGGCTACCAATGGTTTTGCTAGAAGAGAAAAATTTGGGATCCATTGCCTACAATATGAGGTAATACCCAAAAAAGCACGTACTTCTCTCTGCGTGCTAGGAACGTTCATCTGTGTAATTGCTTTTATTCTCTCTGGGGTCAACTTCCTTCCCTCCTTTGACAAGAGATGACCTAGGTAGGTCACTTCTTGGCAGCAGTATTGCATTTTTGAAGGTGACACCTTGTGATTCAAATCTGACAAGTGATGCAATAAAGAAATCGTAGCTGTTTTGCAAGTTTCCTTGTCATCGGCAGCCACTAGAAGATCATCGACATACTGTACTAAAGCAGAACCACTAGGAAGTACGAAGGAATCTAACTGGCTTTTTAATGCTTGACTGTAAATGGATGGGCTTTCACAATAACCTTGTGGAGCGCGTTTAAATCTAAAACTTCGTCCTCCTAGAGAGAAACCGAAGATATCTCTGCTTTCCTCGGCTATCGGAATGCTGAAAAAGGCATTTTTCAAGTCGACAACTGAAAACCATGCTGCTGTAGCAGGAATCAACGTTAACAATGCAGTAATGTCTGGAACCACAGGAAACTGTGGGATCACAATTTTATTAACCTCTCTGAGATCAATTACGAACCTATATACTGGAGGCTTTGTAGGGTCAGTTCGTTTCAAAATAGGCAGTACAGGACTATTACAGACATTACCTCTAGTCTCTTCTACAACATCTTTCTTGATCAGGTCTTGTACTATCAGTAGGAGCGCACGCTCACCTTCACTAGAGATTCTGTATTGTGGAATTCGTGGAAGTTGGACATTTGCTTTCAAAGTTACTATATAGGGTGGAATTTCCAATAGACCTACATCATTAGGACCAGTCGCCCAAAGAGTATCAGGGAGTGAACGCAGCTCTGGTGGGAGCGCATCCATCGACAAGTACATCGGAGAGATTATTCTTTTACCCAACGTAAGCTGTACTCCTGCTGGAGAACAGTACAATGTCGCGTACAGGCGTTTTAACAAGTCTAAACCAAGCAGATTTTCGTTACAGCCTGTCGTCAAAATCAGGGGTGCTTTCAATTGACGGGGTCCAACAGAAATAGACAAAGGACCAGAAACAGGGTTATGAACAGGGGCGCCCGAAAAACCTACCGAAACGTTTGTTGAGCCAGACAAAGGTGCGCCAGGGAGTTTCGCATGAATGATAGAACTTTTTGCTGCACCAGTATCCAACAGAAACGGTTCGACTATACCTGATGTTGCTACTGCGACATAAGGCCCACTCTGATCTACTGGAACTGATACTACTCCCTCTCTTTGTCCATGGCTGTCCTAGTACTCACTTTGCTGAACTTCCTCACTAGCTTCATAATAGTCTTCGACATGATACTGTGGAGACCTATTCTGTTGGGCAGATTGTCCATTTCGCTGGTCGAAATAATTAGAGGGGCGATCACTCGTCTGCGGAGGCATAGCACCTCGTCCTCGACCTCTAGAGTTTTGCATAGAACTACCACGACCTCTCTGAGCTGCCGCAGCATTATTTTGCGTTCGAACTGGACATTCACTTTTGTAATGACCTTCTTTTTTGCAATAAGCACATTGATTCCATTGGTATTGTGGCCTTTGAAAATTATAATCCGTTCTTTGATATGACCCTTGCTGCATATTAGTTTGATTCATGCGAGGCGGATAAGCTTGCTGTAAAAGTACTTTAGTTTTTAAATCTTTCGTCTTTTTATCTGATTTTTCCTTCTCTTCTTTATCCCTATTTTCATAGTACTGAGCAGTCGCAAGTATTTGCGCAGTCGTAGAGACAGCCCACGCACTTTCAGAATTCTTTAATTTACCACTAAGTTCTGGCAACAGATTGTGCACAAATTTATCAACAAATAATCTCTGGCCTCCTTCTGTGCTCATATCCTGACCACTATGATCCACGAAAGTCTCTTCGAATCTTGTGAAAAAGTCGGAGACGCTTTCGTCTTTCTTTTGTTTGCACGCGGACAATTTGTCCCAGTTAACGCGCAATGCTGGCATCAAGGTTTTCATTAAATCGATTATTCTACCAGGCAAATTAGCAATTAAAGGTTCAGGTTTGGAACCACCTATTTGTTGACCATCCGCTGCAATTATAGCTGCCCAGTCACCACCTAGGGCAACTGGATGATTCTCTTTACGAATTTTAGCCCAAATTGGTTGCGGTACTACATTACCAAATAGCAGATCTATGTCAGCAAGATTCAATACACAAGCGTCAACTGTTTGAGCCAACTCTTTGTAGTACCCTGCAGGATTTTTACGCGGATCTGGCAAAGCCTGTTTCACTGCTAATACTTCAGCTCGCTTCCATGGAATATGTATCCAGACTCTCTGGAATTGGGCCGGAGCGGCTGCAATACCAAGGTTTGCATTAGCTTGCACAGCTTCACGCCAAATTGGTGGAACCTCTCTCATTGGATATTGACGATTTCGTTTCGTACTACGTTTTTCTAATTCTCTCGGTGAACGAAGGGATGGGTCATTCCTATAACTTAAAATCAGTTCCATCGCTTCTTTTATATTTTGTCCAACTATCATACCTGCAGCAAACTCTTTCTGAACATTAATTAATTCTCCTAGATTTGATTCAGGGTCATCCTCTTCTAATTCCTCACGTAGAAGGAAACACATTTCATCGAACACATATCGTTGTGTCGGTTCGTTCCATTGCATAAATGTATCTAATACATTTTGTACATTATATCTTCCAACTTTCGAAACCCATCTAAGGGCAGTGGAATCTAGTATTCCTTTTTCTTCAGTACTGGGAAGCTGACTACGTCTCTGCATAGAGTCAGAGGTAGGAGTCTTAATCAGGGTTTTATAGAAGGGAGATAGAATATTGGAGACAGAATCAGTGATTCTTCGACGAACAGAAAGCGGAGTCATAATATTAACAGAGGCAGTGAATAGAGTAGCAGTTGGAACAGATAGATCAGGAACAGTAGGAGTAGCAGGAAAAATAGCTTGTGAAGTAGCAGGTGCGAGCGACACAGGCATAGGTAAAGAAGCCGGCAACCCTAGAAGAGGGGTTGTCGAAGGAACGTTAATATTGACCACAGGAGGTACAGGAACTTGATTCAGGGGAGCGGGAACAGGGACACCAGGTTGTCCAGCAACCGGTAATTGAACATTTGGTATAGGTGGAGCCGTAGCACCCTGTGCATACGGTGGGGGTGATCGTAACAAGTAAGACAACAGGGGATCCTTTTCAGGGTCCTCTACTATCTTAGCCGTACTCGATGGCAAAGCAGGATAGCACTTGTCTATCGCTAAATTACGCTCTCTATCGGCCACCTCCATCGCTGTCTCAGACTCGTTGAGTTGCAGCTGCCTAGCAGACTGTTCTAAAGTCAACTCTTGCTCTTTCTGTTCTTTCTTCAATTTTTTAATTTCTCTCTGTTTAGATTCTTTTCGCCAATAACGGAAAGAATCAAACATTGCCGGCCGGGCTTTCTTCTTAAACAACCTTCTTTCTAGATTATCGAGAACTTCAGGTTCAAAACTACCATGTAGTGGCCAACTAAGGACACCATCTTTCTCTGTGTAGCGGATCCATACCTCGTTATAAGAGATAGGGCCCACACCAAATTTGCAATATAGATCATAAAGGGGAGTTCCAATCGGAGGAACCAAACACGAGTCCTCCAACCGGGAATCACTGTTGCAACTAAAACAAGACAACATACAATTTTTCCGACTTACCATTTTATAATCCGGAACACAAAACAAACAAGACACAAACAGAAAAGATGCGCACTCGAACCAAGAACTTAGGCCTACCAGAACTGACAAATGTATCGATACCTGAACTGAACAGAATGATTATCGTAACCAGAATAACCAGTGATAACCTTACAGAACTGAACTGAACTGAGAACTAAAAGGATTATCCAAATAGGAGCAACCCTTACAAAATAACCAACTAGCAACCACTAAATACTTAACTGAGGCACTGAAGACGTCACCAAGGAGAAACCCGTCACGTTTCGCCGTACTGAGGACTGCACCTCGGGTCCAAGACAGGGCGACGGTCAAGGCAACGGACCACTGCAGCCGTCTGAATGGGAACCCTCGTGGAAGAGAACGTCGGGGCCACTTTTGCGATATGCCGGGATCGATGAAGTGGGGCGCCTCCCTCTGAAATCTTCACACGAAGCTCCTCGAACTCTTCAGGCTTTTGGACCGGTACCGAATGACGTCGCCCCACGTTGGGCGCCAATTGGAGTTCTGGACTTTTTGGTTCCGTCCAGAGGTGTCAGGGATAACACCCGAAGACCCCGGAGTTCCACCTGTCTCGGTGCACAAACAAACAGAAACACGGGCTTCTCGATGGTGGCGTCAAAGACCAAAGGTTTATTACTGCAGGGACACAGAAGTCACAGAAACTACACATGGGCAGTGTCTAGGAGCCTGTTCGATTTGTACAAAGAGGGTTGCTCCTTATATACTAAATATTGGGCTTCAGGCAAATTCTTTACATGTTACCACAGTTCTAAACATTCGTGTCTTGAACAATAAATATTTGGCGTTGCACAGGGATCGTCAACAGTATCTGATGTCAAAACATTACAAATGAGGGGTTCCCACTAGTCCATCATAATCCCATGTCGATTCTTCATTCAAGACCCGGACCGCCTCATCGTAAATTTCGTTACCTCCCCCTAATAAAGGCCCAGAAGGAAAGGAGCAGAGCCAGGTGCAGAAGATAGAAAGACAGGATAAGAAATGTTTGTGGGTCGTAAATGGGCACGGTTACCAGCTTCGGCCGCCTAATCATGATCAGGCCAACGAACACAAGAACCAGTATAGCAGGACTGGCCTCAGGCTGGGGAGGCAGTTCTTGCCGAGTCATGCTGCTACAGCGTTGCTGGCCTAAGGTGCACGTGTCACTAGCAAGGTGAATCGCCGGTTAAAGCCTACGTGTCCTTTAATGAATAAAAAGTCATTGCGTGTCCATTGACTATGTGAGGGCAAGGAATACAAAATGGCTTCCGTGTTCTAAGATGGATGCCATGGGTAAATCACAAATGTGTTGGTAACAGGAGTGCTCTTGCTCGTAGCATAGCGAAAACACCAGGATATACTAAATGGATCATTTGCGGTTCACTGATACCAAAATTATGTATTTACGACAATGTTAAAAACACGAGTCAAATCGTCACGGAACCTCAGCGTGACTGCCAGGACTGGCTCCACCGCCGAGCCTCTGTGGTTGTTCTTCTGCCCTCACACATGCCCCCATACCCACGTGCCTGCCTGGACTGCTTCCACCGCTGAGCCTCTGTGGTTGTTCTTCTGCCCTCACACATGCCCTCATACCCGCGTGCCTGCCTGGACTGGCTCCACCGCTGAGCCTCTGTGGTTGTTCTTCTACCCTCACACATGCCCCCATACCCGCGTGCCTGCCTGGACTGGCTCTACCGCTGAGCCTCTGTGGTTGTTCTTCTGCCCTCACACATGCCCCCATACCCACGTGACTGCCTGGAATGGCTCCACCGCCGAACCTCTGTGGTTGTTATTCTGCCCTCACACATGCCCATATACCCGCGTGCCTGCCTGGACTGGCTCTACCGCTGAGCCTCTGTGGTTGTTCTTCTGCCCTCACACATGCCCCCATACCCGCGTGCCTGCCTGGACTGCTTCCACCGCTGAGCCTCTGTGGCTGTTCTTTTGCCTCACACATGCCCCCGTACCCGCGTGACTGCCTGGACTGGCTCCACCGCTGAGCCTCTGTGGTTGTTCTTCTGCCCTCGCACATGCCCCCATACCCGCGTGCCTGCCTGGACTGGCTCTACCGCTGAGCCAATGTGGATGTTCTTCTGCCCTCACACATGCCCCCATACCCGCGTGCCTGCCTTGACTGGCTCCACCTATGAGCCTCTGTGGTTGTTCTTCTGCCCTCTCACATGCCCCCATACCTGCATGCCTGCCTGGACTGCTTCCACAGCTGAGCCTCTGTGGCTGTTCTTCTGCCTCACACATGCCCCCTTACCGGCGTGACTGCCTGGACTGGCTCCACCGCCGAGCCTCTGTGGTTGTTCTTCTGCCCTCACACATGCCCCCATACACGCGTGCCTGCCTGGACTGGCTCTACCGCTGAGCCTCTGTGGTTGTTCTTCTGCCCTCACACATGCCCCCATGCCCGCGTGCCTGCCTGGACTGGCTCCACCGCTGAGCCTCTGTGGTTGTTCTTCTGCCCTCACACATGCCCCCATACCCACGTGACTGCCTGGACTGCTTCCACCGCTGAGCCTCTGTGGCTGTTCTTCTGCCCTCACACATGCCCCCATCCCTGCGTGACTGCCTGGACTGCTTCCACCGCCGAGCCTCTGTGGTTGTTCTACTGCCCTCACACATGCCCCCATACCCGCGGGCCTGCCTGTACTGGTTCCGCCGCTGAGCCTCTGTGGTTGTTCTTCTGCCCTCACACATGCCCCCATACCCGCGTGACTGCCTGGACTGGCTCCACCGCTGAGCCTCTGTGGTTGCTCTTCTGCCCTCACACATGCCCCCATACCCACGTGACTGGCTGGACTGGCTCCACCGCCGAGCCTCTGTGGTTGTTCTTCTGCCCTCACACATGCCTCCATACCCGCGTGACTGCCTGTACTGGTTCCACAGCCGAGCCTCTGTGGTTGTTCTTCTGCCCTGACACATGCCCCCATACCCGCGTGACTGCCTGGACTGCCTCCACCGCTGAGCCTCTGTGGTTGTTCTTCTGCCCTCACACATGCCCCCATACCTGCGTGACTGCCTGGACTGGATCCGCCGCTGAACCTCTGTGGTTGTTCTTCTGCCCTCACACATGCCCCTGTACCCACGTGCCTGCCTGGACTGGCTCTACCACTGAGCCTCTGTGGCTGTTCTTCTGCCCTCACACATGCCCCGTACCCGCGTGACTGCCTGGACTGGCTCCACCGCCGAGCCTCTGTGGTTGTTCTTCTGCCCTCACACATGCCCCCATACCCACGTGCCTGCCTGGACTGCTTCCACCGCTGAGCCTCTGTGGTTGTTCTTCTGCCCTCACACATGCCCCCATACCAGCGTGACTGCCTGGACTGGCTCCACCGCTGAGCCTCTGTGTTGTTCTTCAGCCCTCACACATGCCCCCATACCCGCGTGCCTGCCTGGACAGCTTCGCCCGCTGAGCCTCTGTGGCTGTTCTTCTGCCTCACATATGCCCCCGTACCCGTGTGACTGCCTGGACTGGCGCCACCGCCGAGCCTCTGTGGTTGTTCTTCTGCCCTCACACATGCCCCTGTACCCACGTGCCTGCCTGGACTGGCTCTACCGCTGAGACTCTGTGGTTGTTCTTCTGCCCTCACACATGCCCCCTTTCGGAAGAAAGGCCTCCTTTGACACCCCCTCCATGTGGCCTCCCTGTATGGGACCCGGACCCACCCCCAAAGCGGAGATAAAAAGCCTAGGGATCTGGCTTGACACAGAGCTCTCCTTTAAAACTCAGGCGAAAAAGACTGTGGCTACGTGCTTCGGTCTAATAAAAACAATCAGGAAAATTCTCCCCCAGTTGCCGGAAACTGCGAAGAAAACCATAGTCCAGTCCCTCATTCTTTCTAGGCTGGACTATGGGAATGCTCTCTACCTAGGAGCCCCCGCCTCAGTGATCCGCCAACTGCAGATAGCTCAAAACTCTGCAGCAAGGCTACTCACCGGAACCAGCCGTCGTATCACCGCAGCCCCTGCATTAAGGGCCTTACATTGGCTCCCCATAAAGGAGCGAATCCATTTCAAGACCCTCTGTCTGGTCCACAAAACACTTCAGGGGAACGGCCCCCCCATTTTGAAGGATATGATCAAACCATACATTCCAACCAGGCACCTTCGGTCCAACCATCAAAACCTCCTCATAACGCCCAGGACCAATAAAGCCCGGTCTGGGGACCGCCTTTTCTCCCGAAATGCAGCAAAACTATGGAACGCCCTACCATTATCACTCCGTCTAGAACCCAGCCTTCTGATGTTCCGAAAACAACTAAAAACTTCATTGTTTCCCAGGCCATAAACCATCCTTCTCTTTTTCCTAGTCTCTGCATCAACTTCCATCTTTTTTAAGCGCTGGGATGCTCCCGAGTAGCCATGCACTATATAAGAACCTTCCAATTCCAATTCCAATACCCGCGTGCCTGCCTGGACTGTTTCCACCGCTGAGCCTCTGTGGCTGTTCTTCTGCCTCACACATGCCCCCGTACCCGCGTGACTGCCTGGACTGGCTCCACCGCCGAGCCTCTGTGGTTGTTTTTCTGCCCTCACACATGCCCCCATACCCGCGTGCCTGCCTGGACTGGCTCTACCGCTGAGCCTCTGTGGTTGTTCTTCTGCCCTCGCACATGCCCCCATTACCCAAATGCCTGCCTGGACTAGCTGCACCGCTGAGCCTCTGTGGTTGTTCTTCTGCCCTCACACATGCCCCCATACCCACGTGACTGCCAGGACTGCTTCCACCGCTGAGCCTCTAGGGCTGTTCTTCTGCACTCACACATGCCCCCATACCCGCGTGACTGCCTGGACTGGTTCTAACGCTGAGCCTCTGTGGCTGTTCTTCTGCCCTCACACATGCCCCCATACCCGCATGACTGCCTGGACTGCTTCCACCGCTGAGCCTCTGTGGTTGTTCTTCTGCCCTCACACATGCCCCCATACCAGCGTGCCTGCCTGGACTGGCTCTACCGCTGAGCCTCTGTGGTTGTTCTTCTGCCCTCACACATGCCCCCATACCCGCGTGCCTGCCTGGACTGGCTCCACCGCTGAGCCTCTGTGGTTGTTCTTCTGCCCTCACACATGCCCCCATACCCGCATGACTGCCTAGACTGGCTCCACCGCCGAGCCTCTGTGGTTGTTCTTCTGCCCTCAGACATGCCCCCATACATGTGTGCCTGCCTGGACTGGCTCTACCGCTGAGCCTCTGTGGTTGTTCTTCTGCCCTCACACATGCCCCCATACCCACGTGACTGCCTGGAATGGCTCCACCGCTGAACCTCTGTGGTTGTTCTTCTGCCCTCACACATGCCCCCGTACCCGCGTGCCTGCCTGGACTGCTTCCACCGCTGAGCCTCTGTGGCTGTTCTTCTGCCTCATACATGCCCCCGTACCAGCATGACTGCCTGGACTGGCTCCACCGCTGAGCCTCTGTGGTTGTTCTTCTGCCCTCACACATGCCCCCATACCCACGTGCCTGCCTGGACTGGCTCTACCGCTGAGCCTTTGTGGTTGTTCTTCTGCCTCACACATTCCCCCGTTCCCGCGTGACTGCCTGAACTGGCTCCACCGCCGAGCCTCTTGGTTGTTCTTCTGCCCTCACACATGCCCCCATACCCACGTGCCTGACCGGACTGCTTCCACCGCTGAGCCTCTGTGGCTGTTCTTCTGACTCACACATGCCCCCGAAACCACGTGACTGCCTGGACTGGCTCCACCGCCGAGCCTCTGTGGTTGTTATTCTGCACTCACACATGTCCCATACACGCGTGCCTGCCTGGACTGGCTCTACCGCTGAGCCTGTGTGGTTGTTCTTCTGCCCTCACACATGCCCCCATACCCGCGTGCCTGCCTGGACTGGCTCCACCGCTGAGCCTCTGTTGTTGTTCTTCTGCCCTCACACATGCCCCCATACCCGCGTGACTGCCTGGACTGCTTCCACCGCTGAGCCTCTGTGGCTGTTCTTCTGCCCTCACACATGCCCCCATACCCGCGTGACTGCCTGGACTGGCTCCACCGCCGAGCCTCTGTGGTTGTTCTTCGGCCCTCACACATGCCTCCATACCCGCGTGACTGCCTGTACTGATTCCACCACCGAGCCTCAGTGGTTGTTCTTCTGCCCTCACACATGCCCCCATACCCACTTGACTGCCTGGACTGGCTCCACCGCTGAGCCTCTGTAGTTGTTCTTCTGCTCTCACACATGCCCCCATACCCGCGTGCCTGCCTATAGTGGTTCCACCGCAGAGCCTCTGTGGTTGTTCTTCTGCCCTCACACATGCCCCCATACACGCGTGACTGCCTGGACTGGCTCCACCGCTGAGCCTCTGTGGTTGTTCTTCTGCCCTCACACATGCCCCCATACCCGCGTGACTGCCTGGACTGGCTCCACCGCCGAGCCTCTGTGGTTGTTCTTCGGCCCTCACACATGCCCCCATACCCGCGTGACTGCCTAGACTGGCTCCACCGCCGAGCCTCTGTGGTTGTTCTTCTGCCCTCACACATGCCCCCATACCCACGTGCCTGACCGGACTGCTTCCACCCCTGAGCCTCTGTGGCTGTTCTTCTGCCTCACACATGCCCCCGTACACACGTGACTGTCTGGACTGGCTCCACCGCCGAGCCTCTGTGGTTGTTCTTCTGCCCTCAGACATGCCCCCATACACGTGTGCCTGCCTGGACTGGCTCTACCACTGAGCCTTTGTGGTTGTTCTTCTGCCCTCACACATGCCCCCATACCCGCGTGACTGCCTGGACTGCCTCCACTGCTGAGCCTCTGTGGTTGTTCTTCTGCCCTCACACATGCCCCCATACCTGTGTGACTGCCTGGACTGGATCCACCGCTGAGCCTCTGTGGTTGTTCTTCTGCCCTCACACATGCACCCATACCAGCGTGACTGCCTGGACTGGCTCCACCGCTGAGCCTCTGTGGTTGTTCTTCTGCCCTCACACATGCCCCCATACCCACGTGCCTGCCTGGACTGGCTCTACCGCTGAGCCTTTGTGGTTGTTCTTCTGCCTCACACATTCCCCCGTTCCCGCGTGACTGCCTGAACTGGCTCCACCGCCGAGCCTCTGTGGTTGTTCTTTTGCCCTCACACATGCCTCCATACCCACGTGCCTGACCGGACTGCTTCCACCGCTGAGCCTCTGTGGCTGTTCTTCTGACTCACACATGCCCCCGAAACCACGTGACTGCCTGGACTGGCTCCACCGCCGAGCCTCTGTGGTTGTTATTCTGCACTCACACATGCCCCCATACACGCGTGCCTGCCTGGACTGGCTCTACCGCTGAGCCTGTGTGGTTGTTCTTCTGCCCTCACACATGCCCCCATACCCGCGTGCCTGCCTGGACTGGCTCCACCGCCGAGCCTCTGTGGTTGTTCTTCGGCCCTCACACATGCCTCCATACCCACGTGACTGCCTGTACTGATTCCACCACCGAGCCTCAGTGGTTGTTCTTCTGCCCTCACACATGCCCCCATACCCACTTGACTGCCTGGACTGGCTCCACCGCTGAGCCTCTGTAGTTGTTCTTCTGCCCTCACACATGCCCCCATACCCGCGTGCCTGCCTATACTGGTTCCACCGCAGAGCCTCTGTGGTTGTTCTTCTGCCCTCACACTTGCCCCCATACTCGCGTGACTGCCTGGACTGGCTCCACCGCCGAGCCTCTGTGGTTGTTCTTCTGCCCTCACACATACCCCCATACCCGCGTGACTGCCTGGACTGGCTCCACCGCCGAGCCTCTGTGGTTGTTCTTCGGCCCTCACACATGCCTCCATACCCGCGTGACTGCCTGTACTGGTTCCACCACCGAGCCTCTGTGGTTGTTCTTCTGCCCTCACACATGCCCCCATACCCGCGTGACTGCCTGGACTTGCCCCACCGCTGAGCCTCTGTAGTTGTTCTTCTGCCCTCACACATGCCCCCATACCCGCGTGACTGCCTGGACTGGATCCACCGTTGAGCCTCTGTGGTTGTTCTTCTGCCCTCACACATGCCCCCATACCCGCGTGCCTGCCTGGACAGCTTCGCCCGCTGAGCCTCTGTGGCTGTTCTTCTGCCTCACATATGCCCCCGTACCCGCATGACTGCCTGGACTGGCGCCACCGCCGAGCCTCTGTGGTTGTTCTTCTGCCCTCACACATGCCCCTGTACCCACGTGCCTGCCTGGACTGGCTCTACCGCTGAGACTCTGTGGTTGTTCTTCTGCCCTCACACATGCCCCCATACCCGCGTGCCTGCCTGGACTGTTTCCACCGCTGAGCCTCTGTGGCTGTTCTTCTGCCTCACACATGCCCCCGTACCCGCGTGACTGCCTGGACTTGCTCCACCGCCGAGCCTCTGTGGTTGTTTTTCTGCCCTCACACATGCCCCCATACCCGCGTGCCTGCCTGGACTGGCTCTACCGCTGAGCCTCTGTGGTTGTTCTTCTGCCCTCGCACATGCCCCCATACCCACGTGCCTGCCTGGACTAGCTGCACCGCTGAGCCTCTGTGGTTGTTCTTCTGCCCTCACACATGCCCCCATACCCGCGTGACTGCCAGGACTGCTTCCACCGCTGAGCCTCTAGGGCTGTTCTTCTGCCTCACACATGCCCCCGTACACACGTGACTGTCTGGACTGGCTCCACCGCCGAGCCTCTGTGGTTGTTCTTCTGCCCTCAGACATGCCCCCATACACGTGTGCCTGCCTGGACTGGCTCTACCGCTGAGCCTTTGTGGTTGTTCTTCTGCCCTCACACATGCCCCCATACCCGCGTGACTGCCTGGACTGCCTCCACTGCTGAGCCTCTGTGGTTGTTCTTCTGCCCTCACACATGCCCCCATACCCGCGTGACTGCCTGGACTGGCTCTACCGCTGAGCCTTTGTGGTTGTTCTTCTGCCCTCACACATGCCCCCATACCCGCGTGACTGCCAGGACTGCTTCCACCGCTGAGCCTCTAGGGCTGTTCTTCTGCCTCACACATGCCCCCGTACACACGTGACTGTCTGGACTGGCTCCACCGCCGAGCCTCTGTGGTTGTTCTTCTGCCCTCAGACATGCCCCCATACACGTGTGCCTGCCTGGACTGGCTCTACCGCTGAGCCTTTGTGGTTGTTCTTCTGCCCTCACACATGCCCCCATACCCGCGTGACTGCCTGGACTGCCTCCACTGCTGAGCCTCTGTGGTTGTTCTTCTGCCCTCACACATGCCCCCATACCTGTGTGACTGGCTGGACTGGATCCACCGCTGAGCCTCTGTGGTTGTTCTTCTGCCCTCACACATGCACCCATACCAGCGTGACTGCCTGGACTGGCTCCACCGCTGAGCCTCTGTGGTTGTTCTTCTGCCCTCACACATGCCCCCATACCCACGTGCCTGCCTGGACTGGCTCTACCGCTGAGCCTTTGTGGTTGTTCTTCTGCCTCACACATTCCCCCGTTCCCGTGTGACTGCCTGAACTGGCTCCACCGCCGAGCCTCTGTGGTTGTTCTTTTGCCCTCACACATGCCCCCATACCCACGTGCCTGACCGGACTGCTTCCACCGCTGAGCCTCTGTGGCTGTTCTTCTGACTCACACATGCCCCCGAAACCACGTGACTGCCTGGACTGGCTCCACCGCCGAGCCTCCGTGGTTGTTATTCTGCACTCACACATGCCCCCATACACGCGTGCCTGCCTGGACTGGCTCTACCGCTGAGCCTGTGTGGTTGTTCTTCTGCCCTCACACATGCCCCCATACCCGCGTGCCTGCCTGGACTGGCTCCACCGCTGAGCCTCTGTGGTTGTTCTTCTGCCCTCACACATGCCCCCATACCCGCGTGACTGCCTGGACTGCTTCCACCGCTGAGCCTCTGTGGCTGTTCTTCTGCCCTCACACATGCCCCCATACCCGCGTGACTGCCTGGACTGGCTCCACCGCCGAGCCTCTGTGGTTGTTCTTCGGCCCTCACACATGCCTCCATACCCGCGTGACTGCCTGTACTGATTCCACCACCGAGCCTCAGTGGTTGTTCTTCTGCCCTCACACATGCCCCCATACCCACTTGACTGCCTGGACTGGCTCCACCGCTGAGCCTCTGTAGTTGTTCTTCTGCCCTCACACATGCCCCCATACCCGCGTGCCTGCCTATACTGGTTCCACCGCAGAGCCTCTGTGGTTGTTCTTCTTCCCTCACACATGCCCCCATACCCGCGTGACTGCCTGGACTGGCTCCACCGCCGAGCCTCTGTGGTTGTTCTTCTGCCCTCACACATGCCCCCATACCCGCGTGACTGCCTGGACTGGCTCCACCGCCGAGCCTCTGTGGTTGTTCTTCGGCCCTCACACATGCCTCCATACCCGCATGACTGCCTGTACTGGTTCCACCACCGAGCCTCTGTGGTTGTTCTTCTGCCCTCACACATGCCCCCATACCCGCGTGACTGCCTGGACTTGCCCCACCGCTGAGCCTCTGTAGTTGTTCTTCTGCCCTCACACATGCCCCCATACCCGCGTGACTGCCTGGACTGGATCCACCGTTGAGCCTCTGTGGTTGTTCTTCTGCCCTCACACATGCCCCCATACCCGCGTGCCTGCCTGGACAGCTTCGCCCGCTGAGCCTCTGTGGCTGTTCTTCTGCCTCACATATGCCCCCGTACCCGCATGACTGCCTGGACTGGCGCCACCGCAGAGCCTCTGTGGTTGTTCTTCTGCCCTCACACATGCCCCTGTACCCACGTTCCTGCCTGGACTGGCTCTACCGCTGAGACTCTGTGGTTGTTCTTCTGCCCTCACACATGCCCCCATACCCGCGTGCCTGCCTGGACTGTTTCCACCGCTGAGCCTCTGTGGCTGTTCTTCTGCCTCACACATGCCCCCGTACCCGCGTGACTGCCTGGACTTGCTCCACCGCCGAGCCTCTGTGGTTGTTCTTCTGCCCTCGCACATGCCCCCATACCCACGTGCCTGCCTGGACTAGCTGCACCGCTGAGCCTCTGTGGTTGTTCTTCTGCCCTCACACATGCCCCCATACCCGCGTGACTGCCAGGACTGCTTCCACCGCTGAGCCTCTAGGGCTGTTCTTCTGCCCTCACACATGCCCCCATACCCGCGTGACTGCCTGGACAGGTTCTAACGCTGAGCCTCTGTGGCTGTTCTTCTGCCCTCACACATGCCCCCATACCCGCATGACTGCCTGGACTGCTTCCACCGCTGAGCCTCTGTGGTTGTTCTTCTGCCCTCACACATGCCCCCATACCAGCGTGCCTGCCTGGACTGGCTCTACCACTGGGCCTCTGTGGTTGTTCTTCTGCCCTCACACATGCCCCCATACCCGCGTGCCTGCCTGGACTGGCTCCACCGCTGAGCCTCTGTGGTTGTTCTTCTGCCCTCACACATGCCCCCATACCCGCGTGACTGCCTAGACTGGCTCCACCGCCGAGCCTCTGTGGTTGTTCTTCTGCCCTCACACATGCCCCCATACCCACGTGCCTGACCGGACTGCTTCCACCCCTGAGCCTCTGTGGCTGTTCTTCTGCCTCACACATGCCCCCGTACACACGTGACTGCCTGGACTGGCTCCACCGCCGAGCCTCTGTGGTTGTTCTTCTGCCCTCAGACATGCCCCCATACATGCATGCCTGCCTGGACTGGCTCTACCGCTGAGCCTCTGTGGTTGTTCTTCTGCCCTCACACATGCCCCCATACCCGCGTGCCTGCCTATACTGGTTCCACCGCGGAGCCTCTGTGGTTGTTCTTCTGCCCTCACACATGCCCCCATACCTGCGTGACTGCCTGGACTGGCTCCACCGCCGATCCTCTGTGGTTGTTATTCTGCACTCACACATGCCCCCATACACGCGTGCCTGCCTGGACTGGCTCTACCGCTGAGCCTGTGTGGTTGTTCTTCTGCCCTCACACATGCCCCCATACCCGCGTGCCTGCCTGGACTGGCTCCACCGCTGAGCCTCTGTGGTTGTTCTTCTGCCCTCACACATGCCCCCATACCCGCGTGACTGCCTGGACTGCTTCCACCGCTGAGCCTCTGTGGCTGTTCTTCTGCCCTCACACATGCCCCCATACCCGCGTGACTGCCTGGACTGGCTCCACCGCCGAGCCTCTGTGGTTGTTCTTCGGCCCTCACACATGCCTCCATACCCGCGTGACTGCCTGTACTGATTCCACCACCGAGCCTCAGTGGTTGTTCTTCTGCCCTCACACATGCCCCCATACCCACTTGACTGCCTGGACTGGCTCCACCGCTGAGCCTCTGTAGTTGTTCTTCTGCCCTCACACATGCCCCCATACCCGCGTGCCTGCCTATACTGGTTCCACCGCAGAGTCTCTGTGGTTGTTCTTCTGCCCTCACACATGCCCCCATACCCGCGTGACTGCCTGGACTGGCTCCACCGCTGAGCCTCTGTGGTTGTTCTTCTGCCCTCACACATGCCCCCATACCCGCGTGACTGCCTGGACTGGCTCCACCGCCGATCCTATGTGGTTGTTCTTCGGCCCTCACACATGCCTCCATACCCGCGTGACTGCCTGTACTGGTTCCACCACCGAGCCTCTGTGGTTGTTCTTCTGCCCTCACACATGCCCCCATACCCGCGTGACTGCCTGGACTTGCTCCACCGCTGAGCCTCTGTAGTTGTTCTTCTGCCCTCACACATGCCCCCATACCCGCGTGACTGCCTGGACTGGATCCACCGTTGAGCCTCTGTGGTTGTTCTTCTGCCCTCACACATGCCCCCATACCCGTGTGCCTGCCTGGACAGCTTCGCCCGCTGAGCCTCTGTGGCTGTTCTTCTGCCTCACATATGCCCCCGTACCCGCGTGACTGCCTGGACTGGTGCCACCGCCGAGCCTCTGTGGTTGTTCTTCTGCCCTCACACATGCCCCTGTACCCACGTGCCTGCCTGGACTGGCTCTACCGCTGAGACTCTGTGGTTGTTCTTCTGCCCTCACACATGCCCCCATACCCGCGTGCCTGCCTGGACTGTTTCCACCGCTGAGCCTCTGTGGCTGTTCTTCTGCCTCACACATGCCCCCGTACCCGCGTGACTGCCTGGACTTGCTCCACCGCCGAGCCTCGGTGGTTGTTTTTCTGCCCTCACACATGCCCCCATACCCGCGTGCCTGCCTGGACTGGCTCTACCGCTGAGCCTCTGTGGTTGTTCTTCTGCCCTCGCACATGCCCCCATACCCACGTGCCTGCCTGGACTAGCTGCACCGCTGAGCCTCTGTGGTTGTTCTTCTGCCCTCACACATGCCCCCATACCCGCGTGCCTGCCTATACTGGTTCCACCGCGGAGCCTCTGTGGCTGTTCATCTGCCCTCACACATGCCCCCATACCCGCATGACTGCCTGGACTGCTTCCACCACTGAGCCTCTGTGGTTGTTCTTCTGCCCTCACACATGCCCCCATACCAGCTTGCCTGCCTGGACTGGCTCTACCGCTGGGCCTCTGTGGTTGTTCTTCTGCCCTCACACATGCCCCCATACCCGCGTGCCTGCCTGGACTGGCTCCACCGCTGAGCCTCTGTGGTTGTTCTTCTGCCCTCACACATGCCCCCATACCCGCGTGACTGCCTAGACTGGCTCCACCGCCGAGCCTCTGTGGTTGTTCTTCTGCCCTCACACATGCCCCCATACCCACGTGCCTGACCGGACTGCTTCCACCCCTGAGCCTCTGTGGCTGTTCTTCTGCCTCACACATGCCCCCGTACACACGTGACTGCCTGGACTGGCTCCACCGCCGAGCCTCTGTGGTTGTTCTTCTGCCCTCAGACATCCCCCCATACACGCGTGCCTGCCTGGACTGGCTCTACCGCTGAGCCTCTGTGGTTGTTCTTCTGCCCTCACACATGCCCCCATACCCGCGTGCCTGCCTATACTGGTTCCACCGCGGAGCCTCTGTGGTTGTTCTTCTGCCCTCACACATGCCCCCATACCTGCGTGACTGCCTGCACTGGCTCCACCGCTGAGCCTCTGTGGTTGTTCTTCTGCCCTCACACATGCCCCCATACCCGCGTGACTGCCTGGACTGGCTCCACCGCCGAGCCTCTGTGGTTGTTCTGTGGAAAAGTAAATTTTGCCATGTTCTGTGTCCCTACGTGTCATCCATCATATGTTATGTGTGCATGATTAAATATGCATATGTATTCCCCATGTTCGATTCAAGACGCAATTATAGTTGTGTCCACCTCTAATATGCCAGTTTCCAGTTCTCGTGAATACTACGAATATCAGGTCTATGTAAAGCTACGTTGCCACGTTTCTCAGTGTGCACGTTATTCCATTATAAAGTCCCCGTTTCTAGGCCTCAAAAGGGCCTGAACACCAGATTCAGCTCCTGTCTCCTGAAGCCTCGCTGAGGAGCGATACAGCCCCCACCTGTATCCTCGACCCTTCACTTACTTCCTGCCTCGCAGTGCCCGGCTCACCCTGGCTCAGCCTCTGAGTCTGCCAAGAATATGTTATGATTCCAGTTATCAGTTCAGTCCTCCTTCTCTGCATTCCTAAGCTACTGAACCGCATCAATAGTTTCCGTCATTGTCTAGCCTTTCCGGCTCCATGTAAGAGAAATACTGTATTTAATGGTCATTTAATATTCTTCATCACGCACTATATGTAGAATAATGCATGGTCCAGTCTTAGAATCAAGTTAGCCTTTCCCCTCCTGACTTCTAGTTTATATCAACATGTTCTCTAAACATCAGATACTAGATACTGTTTAGGTACATGACGCCCTGACTCTCCAGACTTCAGTCTCTGCTCCTAGCACAGAGTTCATAGCCCCCAGCTTCTCCTAGTAACACGTCATTGCTAGTTTGCGCGCACCATCAGGTTAGAGGTCCCGGCTCCTCAGGTAGCCCCCTCCATGGTTTCCGCCCCATTCATGACATATTCTGTTACGTTTGCATCACATGTCTATGTATACGCCCCGTTACACCTCTTTTCACCCTTATCTTTCGCGACTGCTACGCGTCACGCCTATTGCTCCACCCACTGCTACGCCTATTGCAATGTAATGACTATGTGTTTGCGTTATGTATATATGCTCATGTATTGTTATTAAAAATCATCCTTTCCCTTGTCCCGATCCTGACACCAGCAGCGCTGCTGGGCCCTGCCATCCTATTCCTATGCAGGTTGTCCTGTTCCTGTCCTTTATGCTGTAATAAATCTGCGAAACTCCTACTACCTCGAATCTTGACTCTTATTTATTGAGCTATCTGTTATTCATTTATACATTCAAAAATAGGGTATTATTTATTTATTTACCACATAATGGCGCCCGAATAGGGACTTGCCCTTTCCCCACGCGTCGGTGAAGCCACGCCGACCCCCTGACCCTCTGCAGTCGTGACGGAACTCTTCTGCGCACCGGCAGATATTTCTGCTTCAAGTATCCCTCAGGCCCACGGAGGAGACGGAGGAGGCGGTCCAGCATCCAAACGAGACGGTGGAGGAACGCGGCGAGTCCCGACCAGAGCCCAAGCCGAGAGTCCAAGGTCCGAGGTATCCGGAGGCCCACCCGTAACTGAAGTCCGAAGTTCGTCGTCCGTCGTCGTAGCAGTCCAGTCCAGTCCGAGGCCTTCCGTTCTTGCTGCCCGGTGAGTACCGTTACTGGGGTGGTATCTAGACAGGGTCAATTTAATTGACTCTGGTCCGTGGGTTGGTGGTACACAGACCCACAACGAAGTGTCCACTTCGGTGGATGCGGGTCCTGACGTGTCTCTTTATGAGACCGGTAAGTTTCGTACTGTTTCAGCAGTGCATCTAGTTCCTGTTCTAGTCAGTTCTGTTCTCGAGAAAATTCATGTATTCTGTGTTCCGTATTCCAGGTAGTATCCTGTTCGAACTGTTATTTTTAAATGTTCTTCATGTATTTTAATGTCGTGGTATGAATGGGGAATAAGTATTGTGTTCATTGTGTATTGTATTGTGTCTAGATTATAGTTCAGTCATGCCGCTCTTTTCGAAATTACGTCAGTTAAAAACCAGAAAGGGTCTGCTGGAAGCAGCAGTTCCAGTTCCGCCTAGGGACAGTCCAGGTCATTTTATGTATCAGAAGCATGGCATAAGCGCCATACTGTATCTAGATTTATGGGTAGAGTATACCAAACAGTTAGAAGAAAAGTATAGATGGCCCGTATCGGGTACATGGGATGCCGAGTGCATCATGCGAGTAGAAGAAGCATTATGGAAAAAGAAAGCCAGACAGTCACAGAAAGATGCCATCGAGTTATGGCGCAAAGAAGCTCATAAAAGAACTGAAAAGGAAATCAGAAAGTCAGAATTAAGTAGAGAATCCTTAGAACGAGCACATGAAAAAGAATTAATCGAGATAGGTGAACAAGTCAAAGCCGAACAGTCAGACAGACAGAGGCATGCCCTTATTAGGGGTATGTATCCTCTCCTTGCCGAGGGCTTGCCAAAAGCGACCCCAGAGGCATCCAGTAATTTCCCGCCACCATTAGTTCCGACCAAGCTACGTCACAAACAGACCGCAGCTGATATTTTTATTTCGTCCTATTTGGACGACACAGTCCCAGAATATGCAAATCCTGTTCGCGCTCCGCCAGTCCCTGTAAATCAGGCACTTCCCGCTCCTCCAGACACCGGAGTACCTGTTACGGTACCCCCGGTCCAGCCCGCCATACAAGTCCAGCCTACATTTCCATTTCCCACTCTGCCAGGACGAAGAGCCTCAGTAGACGACTCTAGTTTAGGGGCCGCAGGGGGAGGTACTCCTCAAACCCCGCCGCCACACAAGCGTTTAACGACAGCCGAATTACATGCACAAGCGTCACAGCGCACGCCCAGACATCAGACTGTAGCAGAAATAAGAAAATCCCTTGCCGAATGCTGCTATGATCCAGTCCCAGGCGAGGATAATATGGTTTTATAT
Source organism: Lissotriton helveticus (assembly GCF_964261635.1). Lineage (NCBI taxonomy): Eukaryota > Metazoa > Chordata > Amphibia > Caudata > Salamandridae > Lissotriton > Lissotriton helveticus. The sequence goes on along the minus strand of NC_136069.1, from coordinate 1,730,702,707 downwards.
TCATTCCGCGTAAGAAAGGTGGCCGAGTATCTAGTCACCTTACCGAATATGAAAGAAGATCTAGACAGAATATATCGTTTCATCCGTACAGGGGATGATCCAGAAAGCATTAGCGAGGCCATGTCTCAAAGGAAAGTCGAGATCCAGCTCATGATATTAAAGTTTCTGATTAACTGTCTAATAAGAGAACAAGATTACCCGTCTAAAGATCCGGCCGAAATGAAAATCCTGACAAGGTGGAGTGATAATATAGCCGAGGGTAAGCACAAGACCGTCGGTGCTATGGAGAGTATGTACAAGAAAATCCGTAAAGAAATAATAAAATTACACGAACAGCGTAAAGCAGCACAAGTAAGCGAGAAAGAAAGTAACTCTGATACTGAAGAGGTAGACGACGAGAATTCCGACAGAATAGCGTATGTAGGAAAATCTAGATTTCCAGATCGCCATTTACGCCTAGAACACAAGTCTATTTTTCATTCTCCAGCACCAGAACAAGGTTCTCTAGAACAAGTATTCCAAGCTACCGATCACATTCTGAAATCACGAATCGGTTACAGTGAGTTGAGTACCATGCATGAACAAGAACTGGCCCGATCAGCAGTCCGATGGATTACTGATTCTACCACTTTTCCAGACGAAATAGTGGCACAAATGTTTCTGAAAATGCCCCCAGCCGAGCAACGACTGGTGGGTATGTATATGATCCAGCACCTCATTACATTGTATGAGGGTCAGCACTCTGATCCAGGCCCGTTACATGATATCCTGAACGAGTTACTCCAGTATAGATGGAAAGGTCTAGGTACCGATTTAATTAGTGTCATTCTAGAACAGCGTCACAAATATAGAACGTTTCTGAACCCGCATTTTGTTCATGTCTCACCCCCAGAAAGTAAACCATTTTACATGGAGAGACAGAATCCGTTACGAGAAGTCCACCCAGTTAGAGGAACGGGTGGCGAACTAGAACGAGTGTTTGTTTACACTCCGATTACAAAGATGGAACTCCTCGAGATGAAGAAATTAATTCCCTGTCATGATAAAGATCCAGCAGGGTTCCATAGAGAATTAAAAGACATGCTCCGTATGGGAGAATACACGTATCCAGATATAATTAAAATGTTAAAGGTTCTGCTGCCCGCAGGGGTGTATGAAAAGCTCAAGGAAAAAGAATGGGAGGTGGGAGAGAAAAAGATCGATTGGGCAGTTCTAGAAGCTGAAGATAAGATACGAGTACCAGGTACCGGTCTTGGAGCGAAATGTAAAGAATTACCGGAATTATTAATACAAGTTTTACCCAGATTATTGACAACTAGAAAAGAAGACTGGGATGCAATCTCAGCCTGTAAACAGAAGCAAGATGAGGATATTAGTGATTTTTATTCTAGATTTGAGAAATGTTTTAGCATCAACAGTGGCCTCAAGACAAGTAGTGAGTCATACCCTCACCTTTTTGTTACTAAATTAGTCGAGAATTCAAGTTCACAAATTAAAAATCGAGTTCTGAAAGTCGAAAGTACCTGGCAAGCTAATACCCCGTCCCAGATGTTGCAGATGCTCCAATACCACCAGAATAGAATCAGGGAAGAGCAAGAACACGAGAGAAAACGTATGAAAGACACGAAAATGAAAGTACTAGTTGCACAATCTGTTCCTCAAGACAGTCAGAAGAGGGGTCCAAATCAAGTCAGTCATCCTGCAGCTCCCGTTAAAGGAAACTGCAATTATTGTAAACAGCCAGGTCATTTTATAAATGAGTGTGCAGTTCTGAAACACAACATAGCTACTGGTAAGACTAAAGAAAGACCACGTCCGCCTAGACAAGAACAAGTTTCACAGATTCCTCAGCCACAGAATGCACAACAGACAGTTACAACACCGCAGCCTATTGCTGCAACACAGCATGTCACACAGCAGATGTACCAGTATGCACAGTCTGAGTATCCAGAGTACCAACAGTATTCACGAAACAGCCTAGAGAGGGAGGTAGGCTTGCCTCTCATCGAGATACCTGTAGATCAAGAAGGTCCCTATGTTCATAGTCAAGTATTAGGGAAAGACAGAAAGTTTTTGATCGATACAGGGGCAAGTAGGACCACAATTAGTCACGCTGAAGTTCCAGGGGCTCCGCTCTCAGGCTCAAGAAATGTTTCCCTTGGATTTTCAGGAAAGCCTATCGTAAATGAGATCTCAAAGCCAGTTTCTCTAGAAGTAGGTCCATTGTCCCGCACTACTGATCTGTTACTTACTAAGTCATGTCCAGAAAACCTACTAGGCATTAAAACACTGAAAGAGTTAGGTGCAGTTATATGCTGTTCCCCAGAGGGAATACGATTGTTCCTACGTGACTTTAAGGGTCACTATGTATTACGAGATTTTGATTCAAGACTGTCTAATGTTCCACAGCACTTATGGGCGCAAGGTCCAACTGATGTAGGTTACATGCAAATCACACCCTATCGTGTGACTCTCAAGCCAGGTGTAGTGTTACCACGAATCAGACAGTACAGATTGCCACCTGAGGCTGTAGCAGCCTTATCCAAAATTATTGACGAGCTCATGGCTCAAGGAGTGGTTGTAGAAACTGACTCCAATGTATGCAATTCCCCGATCATTCCAGTCATGAAACGTACTGATCCAAATGCACCCCCAGTATATCGATTAGTGATTGACCTACGAGAACTTAATAAATGTATTATTCCTCAGTACCCAGTCGTTCCAGATATCTCTTCCCTATTGACAGCCATTGATTCCGAAGCCACGTTCTTTACTGTAATCGACCTCAAGAACGCGTTTTTCAGTGTCCCTATTCATCCAGACAGCCAGTTCCTTTTCGGATTTTGTTTAAATGGAAGGAGCTATATGTTCACACGCGCTCCTCAAGGTTTCACAGAAAGCCCTAGTATTTACAGTCAAGCACTTAAAAGACAACTAGACAACATTCACATGCCAACTGACACTGCCCTGCTCCAGTATGTCGATGATCTCCTGATCACAGCCCGTTCTGAACGTGCTTGCGAGCAAGCATCCCTTACAGTCTTGTATTTCCTAGCCGAGATGGGGCACAAGGTGTCCCCTTCTAAGCTTCAATTCTGTGTCCAGCAAGTGGTCTACTTAGGACACTTACTGTCCAAGAGGGGTAGGCAGTTGACACCAGACCGTATCCAGTTAATAGCGAGTCTTCCTCAGCCCAAGACCCAGAAGGAGGTACGTGCTTTTATCGGCCTTACTTCTTACTGCAGACAATGGATTCCTCAGTATGCATTTCTAGCCAAGCCACTGATACAGTTAACGACACAGGAGGCAGCCGTATCGACTGTCCTCCCTTGGACATCTGAACATACACTTAGTTTCAATGAGTTAAAGAAAGCCCTATGCCAAGCTCCAGTTCTAGCGACACCGAACTACAGTAAGTCTTTTACACTTTTCGTAACTGAACGGGAAGGTACAGCATTATCTGTTCTCACACAAGATCAAGCAGGACAATACAAGCCCTGTGCTTATTTTTCGAGCACATTAGATCCTGTAGCCCAGGCTCTGCCTGCGTGCCTCAAGTCAGTTGCAGCCGCAGCCCTAGCTATCAGGCAAAGTGATTCCATAGTCTTAGGACATTCCTTGACAGTACAAGTTCCACATTCCGTGGAAGTTCTTTTAAACCGAACACAAACTCAGCACTTGACAATTGCACGTTTAACAGGTTATGAATTGACACTGTTCCAGCCACACATAGAAATCAGACGCTGCAACATCCTGAATCCTGCTACACTGTTACCATCAGTTAATTCAAATCCAGCCACACATGATTGCGTGGAAGTAGTTAACATTACGACAAAGCCAAGACAAGATCTGACAGATACTCCGTTACCAGACCCCGACCTGACACTTTATGTGGATGGTTCATGTATGAGAACAAGTACAGGAGAACTAGTCGCCGCGTATGCAGTGACTACTGACACCGAAGTTATTGAAACACACCGTATTGACACCCTGTCCGCTCAAGCAGCAGAGCTAGTTGCTCTGACACAAGCCTGCATACACGCCAAGAACTTGAAAGTTAATGTTTACACGGATTCACGCTACGCATTTGGAGTTGTACACGACTTTGGAGTGCTCTGGCAGGAGAGAGGTTTCATGACTTCTCATGGAACCAAGATTCAGCATGGTCTCCTTATTCGAGCTCTGTTAGATGCCATACATTTACCGACATCTATCGCTATCATGAAGTGCAAAGCACATACGAAAGTTACTGACACCATTTCTCAAGGTAACGATCTAGCAGATCGCACAGCCAAGCTTACAGCACAGACTCTAGACATTCCAGTTAACATGACACACACTCCAGATCCGATTACATGTATGACAGTTAAAGACCCTACACAAGATGTCATAGACATACAGTTACACGCTACTCCCGAAGAAATCAAGAAATGGTCCGAACAAGGAGGGGTCCAGACAGATCAAGGATGGTTAACGAAGGGTAGAGCCACATGGTTTCTCCCCGACTCTATGGTTCAAGTCATTATTAATACCGCACATAGTCCAGCACATTTAGGAGAAAAAGCTATGTTAGACAGTATCCAGAATATTTGGTTCAACAAACATTTACGAGCTGCAGCCAAGCAGAAAGTCCGTACCTGTATGATATGTTGTCAGTTTAATCCAGGTAAAAGTGTCCCGGTGGAACAAGGTGGATTCCAGCCCCCTGACCACCCTTTTGAAGTCCTCCAGATGGATTATATTCAGATGGAGCGATGTCGAGGTTTCAAGTATGTCCTTGTAGTTGTATGCGCTTTGTCCAGGTGGACAGAAGCATATCCAGTCCCAGATTACACAGCCGCGACCACTGCCAAGCAGTTGGTTCGTGAGTTTTTCCCTCGTTATGGACTCCCTAGAGTCGTATATTCTGACAACGGTCAGCCATTCTCATCTGAACTGATGAAGCATGTTTCCCTGTTGTTAGGGTACCAGTGGAAGTTTCATTGTGTACGCCATCCTGAAGCAGCCGGTCTCGTAGAGAGACATAACCAGACTCTGAAAATCCGAATCGCCAAAGTATGTAAAGAGAAAGGTGTGGACTGGCTGGTAGCTCTACCAGTTGCTTTATTTTATATGCGCATGGTCGCACATTCCAGATCAGGTCTGTCCCCGTATGAGGTCGTTTTTGGCCGCCCCCCTAACATGTGGGGTACTCCTAGACCCCGAAGTATTACCGATGTTTCAAGTAATATGCTGACAGATTACCTAGCTTCCTTGATGTCTGCCCTCAACTCATGTCGTTCACAGGTTGCCGCCGCATTTCCAGACAATACCGAGGTGGCACCGCATGAAATCGTTCCAGGATCCATGGTGATGGTGAGGAATTTTGACAGATCAAGTCCGCTGGAGCCTCGCTGGAAAGAGCCCCGACAGGTCCTCCTCACCACCCGTACAGCCGTGAAGTTGGAAGGTCGCAAAGGCTGGGTGCACCTTTCTCATGTAAAACAGTTTAATGGACTGAAACCCGTCTTAAAGAACATTTCCCAGGATTTGAAGGATTGCCAAAGCACCATTTTTAAGGACTGTCCCGCAAAAGACATTGCTACAAACCCTCCCCTGTTAGAGAAAACTCCGCAACAGGAGTATAAACTCAAGTTAAGGTCTAGTAAAATAAGTCAGCCAGTTTGATTGTCTAAGTCCTCCCCTAGGTGAAACGGTTAGACTGTTTCTGACATGTATAAAATAGACCCCCATAGTGAGAGAGTTAGTCAAAACTCAATTCGATGTATCGTTTTTCTATGTTTCATATTGTTTCTCAGCATTATGATTTCCTGCACCAGTTATGCATTTTTCTTGTATTTCCCAGTTCTTCATGTAAATAAGTCTGCTAATACTACAGTAGAGCACACGTTTAGTGATCTGCCTCCTCATGAACTCTCTTACCGCCTCGCTATGCGAAATAATTCCTTTATCCGCATGTTACATTACTCACATCAGACCAGCAATGCCACTAATTGTTGGGTGTGTGGTCGACTCCCCCCTTTCCAGATACCGAAGGGAGTTCTGCCACTTTTTCCTTATCCATTTTCACATAATGGTTCGTGTGGAGCATGGTCCACGTTAACGTCATCCTCAACAGATATGTCTTTTCTTAACAGTACATGTTTCCCAGACAAGCAAGGTCTCCCCCACAGAACCGGGTTAGATCTAGAAAATGAAGTGTATAATTTAGGTAACTATTCTTCGAATTTCATGGTCCTGAATGTTCAGTCTGATACTACTCCAGACTTACCTGCTATTTCAGTACTACCAGTCAAAGGCGAATTATGTGTCCGAAATAATGGTTCCGTACATGTAGGACATAGTGATTGTACTACTATTGTCAAGTATAGTGACAGTGGGAAATCTATCTTCAAAGCTTCACGTCATTCTTATTTTATTCGTGGTCAAACTGCATATGTTCGTCTGCCCCTCGATTGGGAGGGAACCTGTTACATTGCCTTCCTACTGCCACCAGTTTTCCTAGCCCCACCTGATTATCATAGAAACACACATCTAGTACACATTAGACATAAAAGGGAGTCCCCCATTGTCGATTATACTGAAACTGCCCTAGAACAGTATACAGATTTCAATAGAGGTTTCTTCTTCTTTATAGGACCTATCCAGAATAGTAAACTGATCCGTAGGTTAACAAGAACTCTTGAAGCTGTGGTAAATGAGACTGCCTCTGCTCTAGGTAATTTAACTGAAGAGCAATCTGCTATGAGATTTGTCGTTTTACAGAATCGTCTCGTCCTTGACGTCATACTGGCCGATAGGGGCGGGGCCTGTAGAGTCATCGGATCTAGTTGCTGCATTTTCATTCCAAATAACGCACCGTCTGTTTATTCAGCTATAACCAGACTCCATAAAATTGCCCATCTGTTACACCAAGATCCAGGCACCTGGACATGGTCCGGTTGGTTCTGGAATATAATTTCCGCCTGGGGATGGAAAGTCTTGTCCTTTCTAGGTATTGCAGTAGCGATCATATTCAGCTGCTGTCTCTGTATACAATGTGGCCCTGCGATTTGCGGCATTTGTGCTACCTCTTGTATTCCTAGTCCCAAGCCCCGTTCTAAATCCCGTTCCAGGATAATTCGAGACGAGCAAATGATACTGTATGAAATGATAGATGGTATCATGAATATTGATGTTTCCTGATGGAAAACGTAGTGACAAGGAGGGAATGTGGAAAAGTAAATTTTGCCATGTTCTGTGTCCCTACGTGTCATCCATCATATGTTATGTGTGCATGATTAAATATGCATATGTATTCCCCATGTTCGATTCAAGACGCAATTATAGTTGTGTCCACCTCTAATATGCCAGTTTCCAGTTCTCGTGAATACTACGAATATCAGGTCTATGTAAAGCTACGTTGCCACGTTTCTCAGTGTGCACGTTATTCCATTATAAAGTCCCCGTTTCTAGGCCTCAAAAGGGCCTGAACACCAGATTCAGCTCCTGTCTCCTGAAGCCTCGCTGAGGAGCGATACAGCCCCCACCTGTATCCTCGACCCTTCACTTACTTCCTGCCTCGCAGTGCCCGGCTCACCCTGGCTCAGCCTCTGAGTCTGCCAAGAATATGTTATGATTCCAGTTATCAGTTCAGTCCTCCTTCTCTGCATTCCTAAGCTACTGAACCGCATCAATAGTTTCCGTCATTGTCTAGCCTTTCCGGCTCCATGTAAGAGAAATACTGTATTTAATGGTCATTTAATATTCTTCATCACGCACTATATGTAGAATAATGCATGGTCCAGTCTTAGAATCAAGTTAGCCTTTCCCCTCCTGACTTCTAGTTTATATCAACATGTTCTCTAAACATCAGATACTAGATACTGTTTAGGTACATGTCGCCCTGACTCTCCAGACTTCAGTCTCTGCTCCTAGCACAGAGTTCATAGCCCCCAGCTTCTCCTAGTAACACGTCATTGCTAGTTTGCGCGCACCATCAGGTTAGAGGTCCCGGCTCCTCAGGTAGCCCCCTCCATGGTTTCCGCCCCATTCATGACATATTCTGTTACGTTTGCATCACATGTCTATGTATGCGCCCCGTTACACCTCTTTTCACCCTTATCTTTCGCGACTGCTACGCGTCACGCCTATTGCTCCACCCACTGCTACGCCTATTGCAATGTAATGACTATGTGTTTGCGTTATGTATATATGCTCATGTATTGTTATTAAAAATCATCCTTTCCCTTGTCCCGATCCTGACACCAGCAGCGCTGCTGGGCCCTGCCATCCTATTCCTATGCAGGTTGTCCTGTTCCTGTCCTTTATGCTGTAATAAATCTGCGAAACTCCTACTACCTCGAATCTTGACTCTTATTTATTGAGCTATCTGTTATTCATTTATACATTCAAAAATAGGGTATTATTTATTTATTTACCACAGTTCTTTGGCCCTCACACATGCCTCCATACCCGTGTGACTGCCTGTACTGGTTCCACCACCGAGCCTCTGTGGTTGTTCTTCTGCCCTCACACATGCCCCCATACCCGCATGACTGCCTGGCCTTGCTCCACCGCTGAGCCTCTGTAGTTGTTCTTCTGCCCTCACACATGCCCCCATACCCGCGTGACAGCCTGGACTGGATCCACCGTTGAGCCTCTGTGGTTGTTCTTCTGCCCTCACACATGCCCCCATACCCACGTGCCTGCCTGGACTGCTTCCACCGCTGAGCCTCTGTGGTTGTTCTTCTGCCCTCACACATGCCCCCATACCAGCGTGACTGCCTGGACTGGCTCCACCGCTGAGCCTCTGTGTTGTTCTTCAGCCCTCACACATGCCCCCATACCCGCGTGCCTGCCTGGACAGCTTCGCCCGCTGAGCCTCTGTGGTTGTTCTTCTGCCTCACATATGCCCCCGTACCCGCGTGACTGCCTGGACTGGCGCCACCGCCGAGCCTCTGTGGTTGTTCTTCTGCCCTCACACATGCCCCTGTACCCACGTGTCTGCCTGGACTGGCTCTACCTCTGAGACTCTGTGGTTGTTCTTCTGCCCTCACACATGCCCCCATACCCGCATGACTGCCTGGCCTTGCTCCACCGCTGAGCCTCAGTAGTTGTTCTTCTGCCCTCACACATGCCCCCATACCCGCGTGACAGCCTGGACTGGATCCACCGTTGAGCCTCTGTGGTTGTTCTTCTGCCCTCACACATGCCCCCATACCCACGTGCCTGCCTGGACTGCTTCCACCACTGAGCCTCTGTGGTTGTTCTTCTGCCCTCACACATGCCCCCATACCAGCGTGACTGCCTGGACTGGCTCCACCGCTGAGCCTCTGTGTTGTTCTTCAGCCCTCACACATGCCCCCATACCCGCGTGCCTGCCTGGACAGCTTCGCCCGCTGAGCCTCTGTGGTTGTTCTTCTGCCTCACATATGCCCCCGTACCCGCGTGACTGCCTGGACTGGCGCCACCGCCGAGCCTCTGTGGTTGTTCTTCTGCCCTCACACATGCCCCTGTACCCACGTGCCTGCCTGGACTGGCTCTACCTCTGAGACTCTGTGCTTGTTCTTCTGCCCTCACACATGCCCCCATACCCGCGTGCCTGCCTGGACTGTTTCCACCGCTGAGCCTCTGTGGCTGTTCTTCTGCCTCACACATGCCCCCGTACCCGCGTGACTGCCTGGACTGGCTCCACCGCCGAGCCTCTGTGGTTGTTTTTCTGCCCTCACACATGCCCCCATACCCGCGTGCCTGCCTGGACTGGCTCTACCGCTGAGCCTCTGTGGTTGTTCCTCTGCCCTCGCACATGCCCCCATACCCACGTGCCTGCCTGGACTAGCTGCACCGCTGAGCCTCTGTGGTTGTTCTTCTGCCCTCACACATGCCCCCATACCCGCGTGACTGCCAGGACTGCTTCCACCGCTGAGCCTCTAGGGCTGTTCTTCTGCCCTCACACATGCCCCCATACCCGCGTGACTGCCTGGACTGGTTCTAACGCTGAGCCTCTGTGGCTGTTCTTCTGCCCTCACACAAGCCCCCATACCCGCATGACTGCCTGGACTGCTTCCACCGCTGAGCCTCTGTGGTTGTTCTTCTGCCCTCACACATGCCCCCATACCAGCTTGCCTGCCTGGACTGGCTCTGCCGCTGAGCCTCTGTGGTTGTTCTTCTGCCCTCACACATGCCCCCATACCCGCGTGCCTGCCTGGACTGGCTCCACCGCTGAGCCTCTGTGGTTGTTCTTCTGTCCTCACACATGCCCCCATACCCGCGTGACTGCCTAGACTGGCTCCACGGCCGAGCCTCTGTGGTTGTTCTTCTGCCCTCACACATGCCCCCATACCCACGTGCCTGACCGGACTGCTTCCACCCCTGAGCCTCTGTGACTGTTCTTCTGCCTCACACATGCCCCCGTACACACGTGACTGTCTGGACTGGCTCCACCGCCGAGCCTCTGTGGTTGTTCTTCTGCCCTCAGACATGCCCCCATACACGTGTGCCTGCCTGGACTGGCTCTACCGCTGAGCCTCTGTGGTTGTTCTTCTGCCCTCACACATGCCCCCATACCCGCGTGACTGCCTGGACTGCCTCCACTGCTGAGCCTCTGTGGTTGTTCTTCTGCCCTCACACATGCCCCAATACCTGTGTGACTGCCTGGACTGGATCCACCGCTGAGCCTCTGTGGTTGTTCTTCTGCCCTCACACATGCACCCATACCAGCGTGACTGCCTGGACTGGCTCCACCGCTGAGCCTCTGTGGTTGTTCTTCTGCCCTCACACATGCCCCCATACCCACGTGCCTGCCTGGACTGGCTCTACCGCTGAGCCTTTGTGGTTGTTCTTCTGCCTCACACATTCCCCCGTTCCCGCGTGACTGCCTGAACTGGCTCCACCGCCGAGCCTCTGTGGTTGTTCTTCTGCCCTCACACATGCCCCCATACCCACGTGCTAGACCGGACTGCTTCCACCGCTGAGCCTCTGTGGCTGTTCTTCTGACTCACACATGCCCCCGTACCCACGTGACTGCCTGGACTGGCTCCACCGCCGAGCCTCTGTGGTTGTTATTCTGCACTCACACATGCCCCCATACACGCGTGCCTGCCTGGACTGGCTCTACCGCTGAGCCTGTGTGGTTGTTCTTCTGCCCTCACACATGCCCCCATACCCGCGTGCCTGCCTGGACTGGCTCCACCGCTGAGACTCTGTGGTTGTTCTTCTGCCCTCACAAATGCCCCCATACCCGCGTGACTGCCTGGACTGCTTCCACCGCTGAGCCTCTGTGGCTGTTCTTCTGCCCTCACACATGCCCCCATACCCGCGTGACTGCCTGGACTGGCTCCACCGCCGATCCTCTGTGGTTGTTCTTCGGCCCTCACACATGCCTCCATACCCGCGTGACTGCCTGTACTGATTCCACCACCGAGCCTCAGTGGTTGTTCTTCTGCCCTCACACATGCCCCCGTACCCGCGTGACTGCCTGGACTTGCTCCACCGCTGAGCCTCTGTAGTTGTTCTTCTGCCCTCACACATGCCCCCATACCCGCGTGACTGCCTGGACTGGATCCACCGTTGAGCCTCTGTGGTTGTTCTTCTGCCCTCACACATGCCCCCATACCCGCATGCCTGCCTGGACAGCTTCGCCCGCTGAGCCTCTGTGGCTGTTCTTCTGCCTCACATATGCCCCCGTACCCGCGTGACTGCCTGGACTGGCGCCACCGCCGAGCCTCTGTGGTTGTTCTTCTGCCCTCACACATGCCCCTGTACCCACGTGCCTGCCTGGACTGGCTCTACCGCTGAGACTCTGTGGTTGTTCTTCTGCCCTCACACATGCCCCCATACCCGCATGCCTGCCTGGACTGTTTCCACCGCTGAGCCTCTGTGGCTGTTCTTCTGCCTCACACATGCCCCCATACCCTCGTGCCTGCCTGGACTGGCTCTACCGCTGAGCCTCTGTGATTGTTCTTCTGCCCTCGCACATGCCCCCAGACCCACGTGCCTGCCTGGACTAGCTGCACCGCTGAGCCTCTGTGGTTGTTCTTCTGCCCTCACACATGCCCCTGGAGTTCTGGACCTTTTTGGTTCTGTCCAGAGGTGTCAGGGATAACACCCGAAGACCCCGGAGTTCTACCTGTCTCGGTGCACAAACAAACAGAAACACGGGCTTCTCGATGGTGGCGTCAAAGACCAAAGGTTTATTACTGCAGGGACACAGAAGTCACAGAAACTACACATGGGCAGTATCTAGGAGCCTGTTCCATTTGTACAAAGAGGGTTGCTCCTTATATACTGAATATTGGGCTTCAGGCAAATTCTTCACATGTTAGCACATTCCAAAACCTTTGTATCTTAAACAATAAATATTTGGCGTTGCACAGGAATCGTCAACAATATCTGATGTCAAAACATTACGAACGAGGGGTTCCCACTATTCCATCATAATCCCATGTCAACTTTTCATTCAAGACCCGGACCGCCTCATCGTAAATTTCGTTACCTCCCCCTTATAAAAGCCCAGAAGGAAAGGAGCAGAGCCAGGTGTAGAAGATAGAACAGTAGGATAAGAGATGTTTGTGGGTCATAAATGGGCACAGTTACCGGCTTCGGCCTGTGGAAAAGTAAATTTTGCCATGTTCTGTGTCCCTACGTGTCATCCATCATATGTTATGTGTGCATGATCAATATGCATATGTACTCCCCATGTCTGATTAATGACGCAATTACAGTTGTGTCCACCTCTAGTATGCCAGTTTCCAGGCCTCGTGAATACTACGAATATCAGGCCTATGTAAAGTAATGTTGCCACGTTTCTCAGTGTGCACGTTATTCCATTATAAAGTCCCCGTTTCTAGGCCTCAAAAGGGCCTGGACATCAGATTCAGCTCCTGTCTCCTGAAGTCCTCGCTGAGGAGCGATACAGCCCCCACCTGTATCCTCGACCCTTCACTTACTTCCTGCCTCGCAGTGCCCGGTGCAGCTTGGCTCTGCCTCTGAGTCTGCCAAAAGTATGTTATAATTCCAGTTATCAGTTCAGTCCTCCTTCTCTGCATTCCTAAGCTACTGAACTGCATCAATAGTTTCCGTCATTGTCTAGCCTTCACGTCTCCATGTTAAGAGAAATACTGTATTTAATGGTCATTTAATATTCTTCATCACGCACTACATGTAGAATAATGCATGCTCCAGTCTTAGAGTCCGTTAGCCTCTCCCCTCCTGACTCTTAGTTTATATCAACATGTTCCCTAAACATCAGATACTAGATAGAGTTTAGGTACATGTCGCTCCGACCCTCCAGACTTTAGTCTCTGCTCCTAGCACAGAGTTCATAGCCCCCAGCTTCTCCTAGTAACACGTCATTGCCAGTTTGCGCGCACCACCAGGTTAGAGGTCCCGGCTCCTTAGGTAGCCCCCTCCAATGTTTCCGCCCCATTCATGACATATTCTGTTACGTCTGCACCACATGTCTATGTATACGCCCAGTTACACCTACTTTTACTCTTATCTTTCGCGACTGCTACGCGTCACGCCTTCTGCTCCACCCACTGCTACGCCTACTGCAATGTAATGCTATGTGTTTGCGTTTTGTATATAAGCTCATGTATTGTTATTAAAAGTTAGCGCGCTCATCCCAGCCCCAGCAGCTGCTGGGCCCCTGTTCCTATGCAGGTTGTCCTGTTCCTGTCCTTATGCTGTATTAAACCTGCAAAAAACTCCTACTACCTCGAATCTTGACTCTTATTTATTGAGCTATCTGTTATGATATATGTCTAGTCAAAAAATAGGGTATTATTTATTTATTTACCACATAATGGCGCCCGAATAGGGACTTGCCCTTTCCCCACGCGTCGGTGAAGCCACGCCGACCCCCTGACCCTCTGCAGTCGTGACGGAACTCTTCTGCGCAGTGGCAGATATTTCTGCTCAAGTATCCCTCAGGCCCACGGAGGAGACGGAGGAGGCGGTCCAGCATCCAAACGAGACGGTGGAGGAACGCGGCGAGTCCCGACCAGAGCCCAAGCCAAGAGTCCAAGGTCCGAGGTATCCGGAGGCCCACCCGTAACTGAAGTCCGAAGTTCGTCGTCCGTCGTCGTAGCAGTCCAGTCCAGTCCAAGGCCTTCCGTTCTTGCTGCCCGGTGAGTACCATTGCTGGGGTAGTATCTAGACAGGGTCAATCTAAATTGACTCTGGTCCGTGGGTAGGTGGTACCCAGGCCCACAAACGAAGTGTTCACCTAGGTGGATACGGGTCTTGATGCGTCCCTTTATGGGACCGGTATGTTCCGTACTGTTTCAGCAGTGCATCCAGTAACTCTAGTCTGTTCCGTTCTCGAGAAATTCTTGTGTTTCTGTTCTCAGTATTCCAGGTAATATTTCTGTCCGAACTGTAATGTTATGATGTTGTTCAATGTATTTCCAATGTCGTGGTATGCCTGAATTGTTCTCCCAATTGTTATTGTTTCTCGTTTATTGTATTGTGTTCCGATTCAAGTTTACAATGTCTCTCTTTTCGAGACTACGTCAGTTAAAAACTAGAAAGGGTTTGTTAGAAGAAGCAGTTCCTGTCCCGCCCAGGGACAGTCCAGGTCATTTTATGTATCAGAAGCATGGCATAAGCGCCATATTGTATCTAGATTTATGGGTAGATTATACCAAACAGTTAGAAGAAAAGTATAGATGGCCCGTATCGGGTACATGGGATGCTGAATGCATCATGCGAGTAGAAGAAGCATTATGGAAAAAGAAAGCCAGACAGTCACAGAAAGACGCCATCGAGTTATGGCGCAAAGAAGCTCATAAAAGAACCGAAAAAGAAATCAGAAAGTCAGAACTAAGTAGAGAATCCCAAGAACGAGTCCAAGAAAGAGAATTAATCGAGATAGGTGAACGAGTTAGAACTGAACAGTCAGACAGACAGAGGCATGCCCTTATTAAGGGTATGTATCCTCTTCTTGCTGAGGGCTTGCCAAAAGCGACCCCAGAGGCATCCAGTAATTTCCCGCCACCATTAGTTCCGACCAAGCTACGTCACAAACAGACCGCAGCTGATATTTTTATTTTGTCCTATCTGGACGACACAGTCCCCGAATATGCAAATCCTGTTCGCGCTCCGCCAGTCCCTGTAAATCAGGTAATTCCTGCTCCTCCAGACACCGGGGTGCCTTTAACAGCCCCCCCGGGTCAGCCCGCCATACAAGTCCAGCCCACGTTACAATTACCGACCCTGCCAGGACGAAAAGCATCAGTTGATGATTCCAGTTTAGGGGCCGCAGGAGGAGGTCTTCCTCAAACCCCGCCGCCATACAAGCGTTTATCAGCACTCGAATTACATGCTCAAGCATCACAGCGTACTCCTAAAAGTAATAAGTCTGTTGCAGAAATCAGGCAAACCCTTGGCGAATGTGTCTATGACCCAGTTCCAGGCGAATTTAATATGGTTTTATATTCAGTACGCGTAAGGAGGGTGACCGAGTATCTAGTCACCTTGCCGAATATGAAAGAAGATCTAGACAGAATATATCGTTTCATCCGTACAGGGGATGATCCAGAAAGTATTAGTGATGCCATGTCTCAAAGGAAAGCCGAGATTCAGCGTATGATATTAAAGTTCTTAATTAATTGTCTAATAAGAGAACAAGATTACCCGTCTAAAGATCCAGCCGAAATGAAAACTCTGACAAAGTGGAGTGATAAAATAGCCGAAGGAAAGCACAATACCATTAGTGCCATGGAAAGTATGTACAAGAAAATCCGTAGAGAGATAATAAAGATACACGAACAGCGTAAAGCAGCACAAGTAAGCGAGAAAGAAAGTACCTCTGATCCTGAAGAGGAAGACGACGAGAATACTGCCAGAATAGCGTATGTAGGAAAATCTAGATTTCCAGATCGCCATTTGCGTCTAGAACACAAGTCTATTTTCCATCATCCAGCACCAGAACAAGGTTCCCTAGAACAAGTATTCCAAGCTACCGATCACATTCTAAAATCACGAATTGGTTATAGTGAGTTAAGTACTATGCATGAACAAGAAATAGCCCGATCAGCAGTCAGATGGATTACTGATTCTACCACTTTTCCAGACGAAATAGTGGCACAAATGTTTCTGAAAATGCCCCCAGCCGAACAGCGACTGGTGGGTATGTATATGATTCAGCACCTCATTACTCTGTATGAGGGTCAGCACTCTGATCCAGGTCCGTTACATGATGTCCTGAACGAGTTACTCCAGTACAGATGGAGAGGTCTAGGTACCGATTTAATTAGTGTCATTCTAGAACAACGTCACAAATATAGAACGTTTTTGAACCCGCATTTTGTTCATGTCTCACCCCCAGAAAGTAAATCATTCTACATAGACAGACAGAATCCGCTACGAGAAGTCCACCCAGTCAGAGGAACGGGTGGCGAAATGCAACGAGTGTTTGTATACACTCCAATCACAAAGATGGAACTCCTTGAAATGAAGAAATTAATTCCCTGTCATGACAAAGATCCAGCAGGGTTCCATAGAGAATTAAAAGACATGCTCCGTATGGGAGAATACACTTACCCAGATATCATTAAAATGTTAAAGGTCCTGTTGCCCGCAGGGGTGTATGAAAAGCTAAAGGAAAAAGAATGGGAGGTGGGAGAGAAAAAGATCGATTGGACAGTTCTAGAAGCTGAAGACAAGGCACGAGTACCAGGTACCGGTCTTGGAGATAAATGTAAAGAATTACCAGAATTATTGATTCAAGTTTTACCCAGATTATTGACAACCAGAAAAGAAGACTGGGATGCAATCTCAGCCTGTAAACAGAAGCAAGATGAAGATATTAGTGATTTTTATTCTAGATTTGAAAAATGTTTCAGTATCAACAGTGGTCTCAAGACAAGTAGTGAGTCATACCCTCACCTTTTTGTTACTAAATTAGTCGAGAATTCAAGTCCATCAATTAAAAATCGAGTTTTGAAAGTCGAAAGCACCTGGCAAGCTAATACTCCGTCCCAGATGCTCCAGATGCTCCAGTACCACCAGAATAGAATCAGGGAAGAGCAAGAACACGAGAGAAAACGTATGAAAGACACGAAAATGAAAGTGCTAGTTGCACAATCTGTTCCTCAAGACAGTCAGAAGAGGGGTCCGAATCAAGCCAGTCAGCCTGCAGCTCCCGTTAAAGGGAATTGCAATTATTGTAAACAGCCAGGTCATTTTATAAATGATTGTGCAGTTCTGAAACACAACATAGCTACTGGTAAGACTAAAGAAAGACCACGTCCGCCTAGACAAGAACAAGTTTCACAGACTCCTCAGTCACAGAATGCACCACAGACAGTTACAGTACCGCAGCCTATCGCTGCAACACAGCATGTTACATCGCAGATGTACCAGTATGCACAGTCTGAGTATCCAGAGTACCAGCCATATTCATGAAACAGCCTAGAGAGGGAGGTAGGCTTGCCTCTCATCGAGATACCTGTAGATCAAGAAGGTCCCTATGTTCACAGTCAAGTATTAGGGAAAGACAGAAAGTTTTTGATTGATACAGGGGCAAGTAGGACCACAATTAGTCACGCCGAAGTTCCAGGGGCTCCGCTCTCAGGCTCAAGAAATGTTTCCCTTGGATTTTCAGGAAAGCCTATCGTTAATGAGATTTCAAAGCCAGTTATTCTAGAAGTAGGTCCATTGTCCCGTACTACTGATCTGTTACTTACTAAGTCATGTCCAGAAAACCTATTAGGCATTAAGACACTGAAAGAGTTAGGTGCAGTCATTTGCTGTTCCCCAGAGGGAATACGTCTGTTCCTACGTGACTTTAAGGGTCACTATGTATTACGAGATTTTGATTCCAGACTGTCTAATGTTCCGCAGCATCTATGGGCACAAGGTCCAACTGATGTAGGTTACATGCAAATCACACCCTATCGTGTGACTCTCAAACCAGGTGTAGTGTTACCCCGAATCAGACAGTACAGATTGCCACCCGAGGCTGTAGCAGCCTTATCCAAAATTATTGACGAGCTCATCGCTCAAGGAGTGGTTGTAGAAACTGACTCCAACGTATGTAATTCTCCGATCATTCCAGTCATGAAACGTACTGATCCAAATGCACCCCCAGTATATCGATTAGTGATTGATTTACGAGAGCTTAATAAATGTATTATTCCGCAGTACCCAGTTGTCCCAGACATCTCTTCCCTATTGACAGCCATTGATTCCGAAGCCATGTTCTTTACAGTAATAGACCTCAAGAATGCATTTTTTAGTGTTCCAATTCATCCAGACAGCCAGTTTCTTTTCGGATTTTGTTTAAATGGAAGGAGCTATATGTTCACACGCGCTCCTCAAGGTTTCACAGAAAGCCCTAGTATTTACAGTCAAGCACTTAAGAGACAACTAGATAACATTCACATGCCAACTGACACTGCCCTGCTCCAGTATGTCGATGATCTACTGATCACAGCCCGTTCTGAACGTGATTGCGAGCGAGCGTCACTGACGGTTCTGTATTTCCTAGCCGAGATGGGGCACAAGGTGTCCCCTTCGAAGCTTCAATTCTGTGTCCAGCAAGTGGTATACTTAGGACACTTGCTGTCCAAGAGGGGTAGGCAGTTGACACCAGACCGCATCCAGTTAATAGCGAGTCTTCCCCAGCCCAGAACCCAGAAGGAGGTACGTGCCTTTATCGGCCTTACTTCTTATTGTAGACAATGGATTCCCCAGTATGCATTTCTAGCCAAGCCACTGATACAGTTAACGACACAGGAGGCAGCCGTATCGACTGTCCTCCCTTGGACATCTGAACATACACTTAGTTTCAACGAGTTAAAGAAAGCCCTATGCCAAGCCCCAGTTCTAGCTACACCGAACTACAATAAGCCTTTTACACTTTTCGTTACTGAACGCGAAGGTACAGCATTATCTGTTCTCACACAAGATCAAGCAGGACAATACAAGCCCTGTGCTTATTTTTCTAGCACATTAGATCCAGTCGCCCAGGCATTGCCTGCGTGCCTCAAGTCAGTTGCAGCCACAGCACTAGCTATCAGACAAAGTGATTCCATAGTCTTAGGACACTCCCTGACAGTACAAGTCCCACACTCCGTGGAAGTCCTTTTAAACCGAACACAAACTCAGCACTTGACAATTGCACGTTTAACAGGTTATGAATTGACATTGTTCCAGCCACACATAGAAATTAGACGCTGCAACGTCCTGAATCCTGCTACACTGTTACCATCAGTTAATTCAAATCCTGACCCACATGACTGTGCGGAAGTAGTTAACATTACGACAAAGCCAAGACAAGATCTGACAGATATTCCGTTGCCAGATCCTGACCTGACACTTTATGTGGATGGTTCATGTATGAGAACTAGTACAGGAGAACTAGTCGCCGCGTATGCAGTGACTACTGACACCGAAGTTATTGAAACACACCGTATTGATACCCTGTCCGCTCAAGCAGCAGAGCTAGTTGCTCTGACACAAGCCTGCATACACGCCAAGAACCTGAAAGTTAATGTTTACACAGATTCACGTTACGCATTTGGAGTTGTACACGACTTCGGAGTGCTCTGGCAGGAGAGAGGTTTCATGACTTCTCATGGAACCAAGATTCAGCATGGTCTCCTTATTCAAGCTCTGTTAGATGCCATACATTTACCGACATCCATTGCTATCATGAAATGCAAAGCACATACGAAAGTTACTGACATTATTTCTCAAGGTAACGATCTAGCAGATCGCACAGCCAAGCTTACAGCACAGACTCCAGACATTCCAGTTAACCTGACACATACTCCAGATCCGGCTACATGTATGACAGTTAAGGACCCTACACAAGATGTCATAGATATCCAGTTACATGCTACTCCTGAAGAAATCAAGAAATGGTCTGAACAAGGAGGGATCCAGACAGATCAAGGATGGTTAACGAAGGGTAGAGCCACATGGTTTCTCCCCGACTCTATGGTTCAAGTCATCATTAATACCGCACATAGTCCAGCACATTTAGGAGAAAAAGCTATGTTAGACAGTATCCAGAACATTTGGTTCAACAAGCATTTACGAGCTGCAGCCAAGCAGAAAGTCCGTACCTGTATGATATGTTGTCAGTTTAATCCAGGTAAAAGTGTCCCGGTGGAACAAGGTGGTTTCCAGCCTCCTGACCACCCTTTTGAAGTCCTCCAGATGGATTATATTCAGATGGAGCGATGTCGAGGTTTCAAGTATGTCCTTGTAGTTGTATGCGCTTTGTCCAGATGGACAGAAGCATATCCAGTCCCAGATTACACAGCCGCGACCACTGCCAAGCAGTTGGTTCGTGAGTTTTTCCCTCGATATGGACTCCCTAGAGTCGTATATTCTGATAACGGTCAGCCATTCTCATCTGAGTTGATGAAGCACGTTTCCCTGTTGTTAGGGTACCAGTGGAAGTTTCATTGTGTACGCCATCCTGAAGCAGCCGGTCTAGTCGAGAGACATAATCAGACTCTGAAAATCCGCATCGCCAAAGTATGTAAAGATAAGGGTGTGGACTGGCTAGTAGCTCTGCCAGTCGCTTTGTTTTATATGCGCATGGTCGCACATTCCAGATCAGGTCTGTCCCCGTATGAGGTCGTATTCGGCCGCCCCCCTAACATGTGGGGTACTCCTAGACCCCGAAGTATTACTGATGTTTCATGTAATATGCTGACAGATTACCTAGCTTCCTTGATGTCTGCCCTCAACTCATGTCGTTCACAGGTTGCCGCCGCATTTCCAGACAATACCGAGGTGGCACCGCACGAAATCGTTCCAGGTTCGATGGTGATGGTCCGAAACTTTGACAGATCAAGTCCGCTGGAGCCTCGATGGAAAGAGCCCCGTCAGGTCCTCCTCACCACCCGTACAGCCGTGAAGTTGGAAGGCCGAAAAGGATGGATACACCTTTCTCACGTTAAACTTTTTAAAGGACTGAAACCGGTCTCTAAAAACATTTCCCAGGATATCAAGACTTGCCAGAACATTGTTCCTAAGGACTGTCCCGCAAATGACATTGATATAACCCCTCCCTTGGTAGAGAAAACTCCGCAGCAGGAGTATAAGCATAAACTACGGTCTAGTAAAATAAGTCAGTCAGTTTGATTGTATAAGTCCTCCCCTAGGTGAAACGGTTAGACTGTTTCTGACATGTATAAAATAGACCCCCATAGTGAGAGAGTTAGTAAAAACTCAATCAGATGTATCGTTTTTCTAAGTTTCATATTATTCATCAGCATTATGATTTCCTGCACCAGTTATGCCTTTTTCCTATATTTCCCAGTTCTTCATGTAAATAAGCCTCCTGATGTTACAGTAGAGCACACGTTTAGTGATCTGCCTCCTCATGAATATTCATACCGCCTCGCTATGCGTAATAACTCATTTATCCGTATGTTACATTACTCACACCAGACCAGCAATGCCACTAATTGTTGGGTGTGTGGTCGACTCCCCCCTTTCCAGACACCGAAGGGAGTTCTGCCACTTTTTCCTTATCCTTTTTCACATAATGGTTCGTGTGGAGCATGGTCCACGTTAACGTCATCCTCAACAGATATGTCTTTTCTTAACAGCACATGTTTCCCAGACAAGCAAGGTTTCCCCCACAGAACCGGGTTAGATCTAGAAAATGAAGTGTATAATTTAGGTAATTATTCGTCGAATTTTATGGTCCTGAATGTTCAGTCTGATACTACTTCAGACTCACCCGCTATTTCAGTACTACCAGTCAAAGGCGAATTATGTGTCCGAAATAAGGGTTCCGTACATATAGGACATAGTGAATGTACTACTATTGTCAAGTATAGTGACAGTGGGAAATCTATTTTTAAAGCTTCACGTCATTCTTATTTTGTTTGTGGTCAGACCGCATATGTTCGTCTGCCCCTCGATTGGGAGGGAACCTGTTATATTGCTTTCCTACTGCCACCTGTTTTTCTAGCCCCACCTGATTATCATAGAAATACACATCTAGTACATACTAGAC
Organism: Lissotriton helveticus; assembly: GCF_964261635.1. NCBI lineage: Eukaryota > Metazoa > Chordata > Amphibia > Caudata > Salamandridae > Lissotriton > Lissotriton helveticus. The sequence goes on along the minus strand of NC_136069.1, from coordinate 1,730,680,737 downwards.
ACAAGAGAAACCTCCCGATTGTCGATTATACTGAAACTGCTGCAGAACAATTCATTGATATTGATAAAGGTGTTTTCCCTTATTTAGGCACAATTGTAAATAGTAAGCTAATTCGTAGATTAACAAGAACCCTTGAAGCTGTAGTAGATGAGACTGCCTCTGCTCTAGGTAACTTAACCGAAGAGCAATCCTTTATGAGAATTGTCGTTTTACAGAATCGTCTCGTCCTTGACGTCATACTGGCCGATAGGGGCGGGGCCTGTAGAGTCATCGGATCTAGTTGCTGCATTTTCATTCCAAATAACGCGCCGTCTGTTTATTCAGCTATAACCAGACTCCATAAAATTGCCCATCTGTTACACCAAGATCCAGGCACCTGGACATGGTCCGGTTGGTTCTGGAATATAATTTCCGCATGGGGATGGAAAGTCCTGTCCTTTCTAGGTATTGCAGTAGCGATCATATTTAGCTGCTGTCTCTGTATACAATGTGGCCCTGCGATTTGCGGCATTTGTGCTACCTCTTGTATTCCTAGTCCTAAGCCCCGTTCTAAATCCCGTTCCAGGATAATTCGAGACGAGCAAATGATACTGTATGAAATGATAGATGGTATCATGAATATTGATGTTTCCTGATGGAAACGTAGTGACAAGGAGGGAATGTGGAAAAGTAAATTTTGCCATGTTCTGTGTCCCTACGTGTCATCCATCATATGTTATGTGTGCATGATCAATATGCATATGTACTCCCCATGTCTGATTAATGACGCAATTACAGTTGTGTCCACCTCTAGTATGCCAGTTTCCAGGCCTCGTGAATACTACGAATATCAGGCCTATGTAAAGTAATGTTGCCACGTTTCTCAGTGTGCACGTTATTCCATTATAAAGTCCCCGTTTCTAGGCCTCAAAAGGGCCTGGACATCAGATTCAGCTCCTGTCTCCTGAAGTCCTCGCTGAGGAGCGATACAGCCCCCACCTGTATCCTCGACCCTTCACTTACTTCCTGCCTCGCAGTGCCCGGTGCAGCTTGGCTCTGCCTCTGAGTCTGCCAAAAGTATGTTATAATTCCAGTTATCAGTTCAGTCCTCCTTCTCTGCATTCCTAAGCTACTGAACTGCATCAATAGTTTCCGTCATTGTCTAGCCTTCACGTCTCCATGTTAAGAGAAATACTGTATTTAATGGTCATTTAATATTCTTCATCACGCACTACATGTAGAATAATGCATGCTCCAGTCTTAGAGTCCGTTAGCCTCTCCCCTCCTGACTCTTAGTTTATATCAACATGTTCCCTAAACATCAGATACTAGATAGAGTTTAGGTACATGTCGCTCCGACCCTCCAGACTTTAGTCTCTGCTCCTAGCACAGAGTTCATAGCCCCCAGCTTCTCCTAGTAACACGTCATTGCCAGTTTGCGCGCACCACCAGGTTAGAGGTCCCGGCTCCTTAGGTAGCCCCCTCCAATGTTTCCGCCCCATTCATGACATATTCTGTTACGTCTGCACCACATGTCTATGTATACGCCCAGTTACACCTACTTTTACTCTTATCTTTCGCGACTGCTACGCGTCACGCCTTCTGCTCCACCCACTGCTACGCCTACTGCAATGTAATGCTATGTGTTTGCGTTTTGTATATAAGCTCATGTATTGTTATTAAAAGTTAGCGCGCTCATCCCAGCCCCAGCAGCTGCTGGGCCCCTGTTCCTATGCAGGTTGTCCTGTTCCTGTCCTTATGCTGTATTAAACCTGCAAAAAACTCCTACTACCTCGAATCTTGACTCTTATTTATTGAGCTATCTGTTATGATATATGTCTAGTCAAAAAATAGGGTATTATTTATTTATTTACCACAGGCCGTCTAATCATGATCAGGCCAACGAACACGAGAACCAGTATAGCAGGACTGGCCTCAGGCTGGGGAGGCAACTTTTGCCGAGTCATGCTGCCACAGCGTTGCTGGCCTAAGGTGCACGTGTCACTAGCAAGGTGAATCGCCGGCTAAAGCCTACGTGTCCTTAAATGAAAAGAGGTCATTGCGTGTCCATTGACTATGTGAGGGCAAGGAATACAAAATGGCTTCCTTGTTCTAAGATGGATGCCACGGGTAGATCAGAAATGTGTTTGTAACAGGAGTGCTCTTGCTCGTAGCATAGCGAAAACACCAGGATATACTAAATGGATCATTTGCGGTTCACTGATACCAAAATTATGTATTTGCGACAATGTTACAAACACGGGTTTAAATCGTCACGGAACCTCAGACCCTCCTTTTGCCCTTACATAGGCAATTACTCAGTCTATGTCAGAATCTAACTCTATGCTCATTAGGTCAGTGACATGTTGTTGCATCATCATCCTGTCTCGTGCCTTTTCTCCTAATGCAGGTGGTTTTCTGAAACAGGTTGCAGCACAGAGACTACACAAAGCGGGACCACATTGGATAATAAGGCAGCACGAGAACAGAAATACTAGGATGACACCAATGACCATCAGAACCTTCCATCCCCATGCTGTTACCAGAGTCCAAAACCACTCCATGAAGGACCAGTTTCCCTTGTCTACGTGTATAGAGTCGGAAATCTTGTGTAGCTTAGAGATCGCTTCATAGACAGTTGGAGCATTATTGGGAATAAAAACACAGCAGCTCGATTGGATCATTCTGCATACCCCACCTCGATCTGCAAGTATTACGTCTAGAACCATTCGGTTCTGCAACGTCATGAGACGATCCGCCTGAAGCTCAGCTGTTAAGTTACTAAGGGCACCAGCGGTTTCTGTAATAGTAGATTCAACTACCCGTGTTAGTTGACGTAGATTTCTACTATTGGCCATAGGCCCCCAAAATGGAAGGAAACCTTTGAAGAAGTCTCCAGCTTCCTGTCCAGCGGTATCTTCCTTGTTGAAGACACCTCTTGCTACTCTGGTCTTGTGATAGTCTGAGGAAGCAGTGTACGTCGGAGGTAACAATCGAGCAATATAACATGAACCTGAGAAGTCAGCAGGCAGCCATGTATACGCTCTGTCTTGACAGATGAAGTAGGTACCCCTAGCAGTAAGGAAGGCAGGGGAGGAGTTAGACGGAAATACGTAAGTCTCAACGCACTCACTCCTCCCTAGCTGAGCTCTCAGGTTTCTCCCATTTCCTTGCAAACAGACCTGACCTCGGTGAGGCACGAACCAAACTGAAGTGGAGCTTTAACGCTTGCTTTCTCCCAAACTAAGGCGATACTCTGTAGAGTTCCAACTCAAATACACCCGTAATTCATCTCTAGGGTATGATGGAGTATTATTGACGTCTTTAATCATGTCAATAATTCCCTGGACTAAAGCTTTGTTGGCTGAGTTGTATTTAGTGGACCGTGGAGGACGCGGAGGATAGGTCTCAAGGGCATAGGAAAAAAGGTCTGAAAGGCCTGAAATGATCCATTATAGCTAAAAGGCAAGACTAGATAGGGAATGCCTTTATCCATAGTGTGAGGTATCAAGCCACACACCCAGCAGTCTGTAGTATTAACTACCAGTTGGTGTTGATGCAAGAGCTGAACAAATGTATTGTTAATAAATTCTGAGCGTCGAGCTTGTTCGTGTTCAGGAAATGAGTGAAAAGAATGCATAGAAGAAACCGTAGAAGTAGTAGGATCATGGGGAGGTATTGTAGTTACCGGCATAAAAATCAAATGTGCACCAAAGATGATTCCACCCACCAACGTTATCAAAACAATTAAAAATGTAACTGCACATTGCATTAGAAAGCATTTGCTGTGAAGTATTCTGTACAGTCTATTTCTGCGAACATAAATTACATTCTTTCTTTGCAGCTCAGGAAGCTCCATCTTCTACAATCCGCTCGTGACCACTGATGATGTGTACGTAGATGAAAATGCCTCTATCAGCCCTGGGAGTTCCCAGAACTAACAGAAAGATCGACCTTGTGTCTGACCCCCGCAGATTCAACTAGGCACACAGCCACGACCCTACGGCTACCCAGACGGCAAGGCAAAATTTAAAACAACAAAATAATAGCAAACTTCCTGGCTGGAGGCAAGGTACCAAAAATTCAAAAATGTGAAAATAGGCAGTTTCCTGCTTTATTTGTCCATATTGCGAGGTCGCAAGTTGTATCTCAGTTTTGCAGGAGCTGTCTGATCTGGAAACAATGTATTTTCAGCCGACGTTGCAATGTTCACGTTTGCAGATGGCAAATGTTCAGGGTTCAAAAGAGCAGTTTCAGGAGGAGAGTCAGAGTTTGATGTATCCGTGATCAGTTCTGCATCACTGAAAGGTATGAACCTGGGGACTTGTTCTGTTTCAGAGGTACCGATTCCTTTCTTTACCCAGTTGTCGTAAGGAAGTGGCAGAGGCACACGTTTGACGTGTGTCGTATGGATCCAATTCTTCCTTCCGGCCACACGAATAGCAGTTCTCGTTGCCAATAAGACTTGAAAAGGGCCAACGAATCTGGGCTGAAGATTTTTCGTTCTTGCAAAGTTTCTAATGACTACTTGGTCTCCAGGTTTCAGCTGATGACCTGGACTCTCCGGTGGCTTTGGCAATGCATCGAAAACCTGTTGGTGAATAAGGCTCAATTTAGCAGTCAAGTCGAAAAGGTAATCAATTAACATTGGGTATTCCAGTTGCTTAAATTCTTTCGGTCTAGGTACCCCCCAAACATTTGCAGGACGACCAAAAATTATTTCATATGGACTAAGCCCTACTCTAGAATGTACAGTTGCTCTTGTTGATAACAAAGCCAAAGGCAGTGCGTCTGGCCAGGGCAAACCCGTGGATGCTTGTATCTTAGCAAGTTTCAGTTTAAGGGTGCCATTGTAACCCTCAACTAAACCCGCGGACTGGGGATGATTCGCACTATGAAACTTTTTTCTAATCCCTAGGCCGGCACACACACTCTGCATAACTTTCCCTACGAACTCACTTCCGTTATCTGACCATACAATCCGTGGCATTCCGAATCTGGGGAAGTACTCTTTAAGAAGGATTTTGGCAGTGGACAAAGCAGTATTGTCCTTTAGCGGGTATGCTTCGATCCATCTGGAGAAAGCACAAACTACCACTAGGACGTACTTTAGATTATTACAACGATCCATGTGAATGAAGTCTAGTTGGATCACTTCGAAGGGGCAGGAAGGAGGAGCGAAATGACCTGCAGGTGTGGGGATTCCCTTTCCAGGATTATGCATCAAGCATACCATACAATTTCTCACCACTCTCTCTGCACACTTACTAATCCCATCATTCTTCCAGACTGGAGCCAACATCTTACAAATCCCTTTTGAACTGATGTGCGCTGTTCCATGTGCCATCGTTACTACTGCGAGCACATACGCATCAGGCAACATCCAACGCTGTTGTTCCGACAAATCAATCCAACACCCACTCGAGTGCAATTTACCCGTGCTCTCTTTCCATGCAAGCTTTTCCTCCTCAGTCGCCTCTTTCTGAATTTCTTTCACGCTTTCCACTGTGTCTTCACACATTCCAGACTCAGAAATCCATCTTGCAGACGTTGCAACATACATTCTACTCATCTTATTTCTAGCTGTCTGTTTTGCAGTCTCATCAGCAAAAGCATTCCCACGACCAACATCATCCGTGATTGCTTTATGAGCACTGCATTTCACAATCGCAACTTCAGTCGGCAAGGTTAGAGATTCCAACAAGTCATTAACTAGCTGACCATGTTGGATCTTAGTCCCATGGGACGTAATGAAACCTCACTCTTTCCACAAACGGCCAAAACTATGGGCCACGCCGAACGCGTACTGACTATCTGTGAACACATTCACTCTCTTTCCCTTAGCTAAAACGCACGCTCTTGTTAGCGCGATCAATTCTGCAGCCTGGGCAGAATTCTGACTCACTCTCGCAGTCTCCACAATCGTACTTAAAGTCGTTACTGCATAGGCCGCAGTCACGTCACCATTCTCCAATTTGAAGCAAGACCCATCAACATACAATGTGCCATCTGGATCTGATAAAGGAGTGTCTTTTAAATCAATTCGTCCTTTTGTTTCTTCCCCAGTTCTGAAACAACAGTCGTGTGGTTCGGAATCACTCGACTCTTGACTAGTCGGCAACAATGTTGCTGGATTCAATACATTGCATCTTTTGATCTGAATATGACTCGCTAGCAGTGTCAATTCGTAACCTGATAATCTAGCACTGGTAAGGTGCTGCGTCTTGGTTCGGTTCATGAGTGTATCCACAGCATGAGGAACCATAACCACTAGCATGTTGTTCATTACTAAACCAGCAGATTGTCGAATGGAGGCTGCAGCTGCGGCTGTAGCTCTCAAGCAACTAGGCAACGCTCTAGCTACCGGATCTAACGTTGATGAGAAATACGCACAAGGGCGTTGTTTATCACCAATTTTCTGTGTCAAAACACTCAACGCACAACCTTCTCTCTCATGGACATAGAGCGTGAATGGCTTACTGTAATCGGGTGTACCCAATACAGGAGCTGAACACAGTGCATTTCGTAACTCAGAAAAACTCTCCTGACATTCGGCAGACCATGGCACTGGACTCGGCACATTTTTCCCAGTCAAAGCTACCAACGGTTTCGCCAAAAGAGAAAAATTTGGGATCCATTGCCTACAATATGAGGTAATACCTAAAAAGGCACGTACTTCTCTCTGCGTGCTAGGAACATTCATCTGTGTAATTGCTTTTATTCTCTCTGGGGTCAACTTCCTTCCCTCCTTTGACAAGAGATGACCTAGGTAGGTCACTTCTTGGCAACAGTATTGCATTTTTGAAGGTGACACTTTGTGATTCAAGTTTGATAAGTGATGCAATAAAGAGATTGTAGCTGTTTTGCAAGTTTCCTTGTCATTAAGCATGGGCGGATTTTGCGGATTCGCGATCCGCGAATTTGCGGATTTGCGTATTCGCGGATTGCGAAAATACGCGAAATCCACGAATACTCGCGGATTAGCGGATTTTTTGGGGGTGTGTGTGTTCGCACGGGTTTCTGCAAGTTCGCGAGGGTTTTGTACTATTTCGCAAATTGCGAACTTACTTGTCGGGTCGCCAGTTTAGCGAACTTGTTGTTTGTACGTGCCCAGTCTGTTTGCTAAGCTTTCTTCATCACTGCCACTCTCTGTCACCACTGGCACTCTCTTTGGTCACCCATGCCACCCTCTGGCTCACCCATGTCACCCTCTGTGTCATCACATCACCCTCTAGTTCACCAGTGTACATTATTGGGGCAAAGCAAAGCACTGCCATCCTCTGTCAACACTGGCACTCTGGTTCACCCATGCCACCCTCTGGCTGGCACACCCATGCCACCCTCAGTGTCATCACAACACCCTCTGATTGACCACTGAGTGAACAAACACCTGCTAAGTGCCTTAAGTTTTGCAAACAACAACACCTGCCCTGCCCCAACTGACATTAATGAAGGCTGGCACCTGCTTGTCTGCTCCCTTTCCTTTTTGTTGCAAATGCAAAGTAAATAATTTTTTTTAACAGGATGCAATGGCATACTTGTAACTATTCTGTGACTGATAGAGCAGGGTCACACAATAGTTGCAAGTAGGCAACCGGATTCTGGAGGGCCCCTTCAGGAAGCACTACAGGTAAATGGTTACAAATGAATAGCTCGAACTTTTGCACCTGCTCGTTCGTTTTGCTTTTGCAAAACTCGTTTTTCGGTAATTTCGCCCTATTCGCGGGGCGCGTCGTAGTGCGAACTCGCCCGTGGAAGCCGCGAACTCGTGCGAGTTACCTCAAGGTTGAGTATGGGCGCCGCCATTTTGTTTGCGTGACGTATTTCCGTTTCCGCCCGCTAAGTGTAATCTCGCCCGACTCGCGCCTTGCGAATACAAGTTCGCACGAGTTCGCGAGAGAAATCGCGTGCGAACTTACTTACTCGCACGTGATCGGGCCGCCATCTTGTTTTTCATTCATTCCTATGTGTCTGGGTATGGTGTTTCTATCCTCTCTATATCTCTGCCATCCTTTGCTTGTTTTACTATTTTTTTGATCTATTTAACTTATTTTCTATCCCTGTATTTTTCTAGATCTATATTTTTGTGTTTTAGGCTATTTTTGTTTACTTTTGAACTACTTTTTTAAACTTTTACTTTCCTTCTTCCCTACTCTTATTTTTTTTCATTTTGTCTCTTCTTTACTGCTCACACCTGCCCAGAACAAGAACATGGTCAAGACAGCTGTGAAGCTGCCCAAGACGGGCACCGCAGCCCGTGCCCGGCTCCCGTGTGGTCGATTGAGGGCGGAAATGGTGGTGCCTCGGGAGATTTTCAGCCCTGAGGAGGTGGGCGCACTTGTTTTTTACGTGCAGCGCCGTCTCCCCAGGACCATCGCGGCAGGCGGCAGGATTGCTGCTGGTTACACCAACAGCCAGGAGCGACGGAAGCGGTGGGCGCAGGTGTGCCGGCCCCTTTTTAAGATCACGGGGGTCCAGCGCACCTACAATCAGGTCACCCACCGCTGGACCGACATCCTTGACCGAGAGCGTGACCTGCTAGACGTGCTGGGAGTGGAGGTCCCCGGTCTTGGTGAGTAGTAGTAGCAATTTTTTCATTAATATTTCAAAATCTTCTGTGCATTTCATGTGCACTGTTCTCCTTCTCTGTGCCGGTGCCACTGCTTATTTGTTATCTATTTTGTGTTCATTTAATTGGGCTGAGTATGAGTGTATTTTACAGAACTGCGTAATGCTAGACACAAAGGGGCAGATTTACAAGCCCCTTGTTCCACGTTTACACTGCCTTACCTGACGCACAGCGACGTAAACGTGGCGCATCCCTGCGAGTCATGCACAACGTGATGCATCTAAGGAGATGCGCCACGTGAATGCCTGGGCCTGCGCCTCAATGGGTGCGTTCCCACGCAGGGGGGGAGTGGGGGGTGGGTGGTGCCGGTCAGGCAGATGTGTGCCTCGCAAAAGTGCCTGCGTGAAATCTACAAGATTTAACGCAGGCACTTCCGCGACGCTGCTATGTCAATTCTTTATGCCTGCTTGCTTGAAGCAGGCGTAAGGACTGATGCGGTATGTAGAGTATTGGGCAGCCCTGAGCACTGCTATAGTTGCATTGCGCCCGCGAAGCGACTCTAGAGATGCGCCCCTATTTCGTCACGAGATGCGTTACGCATCTGCCTACCCTTGCGCCAGGGTTTGCCGCATTGTAATAGCGGCGCATCTGCCGTGACGCAAGGTTATTTTTGTGTTACGTATTTGTTCTGGTGCACATCTGGAGGTGTGCAGCTCAGAACTCGTAAGTATGCCCGTAAGTGTCAGATTAGCAATTACCTGCGCATCCCTGCAAAGTGTGTGGCACGGCAGCACCACCCATGGTGCGCCGTATTTACAATGCGGCACACCATGGTCCCAAAACGTCACCGAAGCGTTACGCATCGGTGCCGTAAAGGCGGCTCTTTGATGGAGTTGCGTTGCAACGATGGCGCAGCTCCAGCAATGCTGCGTCAAGCCGTAAGTCTGCTTCATGCAGGCGCAGGGTTTCAGTGACGCATCATTGTCCTAAATGACTGATTGAAATTTTATATATTCCCCATAGCCACTTTTAGCATGCGTTCCTGCGCAGGAACGCCCTCCCTTGCGCTGGAACGCTCCCTAATGGCGCAGGGTTTTAGAATGGGATGCATCTCCCATATGCGCCACGTTGTTAATATACGCCACACCATGGCGCCTCTCTTGTGGCGCTGCGTCACAAAATTGACGCAAGAATGGAGCAGAAGAGCTGCAAGGGGCTTGTAAATCTGCCCCTAGAGAAGAGGCTCAGGTGCAGTCCTTCCTTTGTAGCCCTCTTTTTGGATGAAATAGTAGGTTCTTGTTCTTTCTAAATGTTTGATTTGGTTGACAAGGACATCGGCAAGCAGCAATCATCAATGTTTTCTGTTATTTCTTTCATGTTGTACGTTAGGTCCGCCCAGGGGCAAGCGGACCGAAAAATCTGCTGCAGCAGTGGCTCCAAAGGAGGAGGATGCAGGCCAGGGCGGCGAGTGCTCCTTTGCTGGCCCCAGTAAGTTTTCTTTTAAATATAGAGGACCTATTGTTGTCCAAGCATTCCTAATTTAATTGTTTCGAAATAGTGTTTAGATAGGAGCAAAATCAATAATCCTACTGTTGCAGGGACAATTCTCCACAAACGGAACTATGGACACCAAAGACCAGAGTAATAATATTTCAGAGGGGCGTGTTTGGCACACTGTATAAATAAACCTGGTAGTGTCAGCAGCACAGATTCCTCCTTCCAAAAATTGCAAAACTTTTCGCTCAGTCACTCTAGTCCGGACTCTCTAGAGGAAAAACTACAGAGTCAATTCAAGTTTAAAAGCTTTATTAAAAGTTTAAGTAAACACATATATTAAAATAAAGTTAGTTGGAAATGGAAAAGTGCTTGGTGCTGATTTGATGAGTTCTGGAATGGTACACATTTCTTGTGGTCGAGCCGAGCTTTCACCTGGTTTCAAGTTGATGTTCCTCTCTTGTCATTAGAAGTCCAGTTTCTGTCTGTTCAGAGAAAAATAATGTGTGTTAAAAAATTAAGCAAGCATTCAACAATTGTGACAAAAAAATTAAGCAAGACAACAGCTTTCCCTGGAAGGAGGGACATTTACTTTAGACTAGAGTAGACAGTCAATTAATTTTTCAGTTGTTTTCACATTTTTTCATTCATAGACCAAATACTAGTGGAGTGGTGTAATCTAACATTCTTAAATCTACTTTGTAGGTGGAACATCTGGTGGCGGGGCCAGCTCGGATGTGGTCATCATTGACTCTGAGTCCGAGGGTCGATCTGGGGAGGAGGCGGCGCTAGAGGAGTCGGACCAAGAAGAAGTACAGACTGTGAGGAAGGAGACAGTGGCGGTGGCGAGTACAGGTAAGCTGGATCATGGTACTATCTGACTCTTAGATAGGATATGATGTGTATCCAGTGGTGGCCCAGTGACAAATTACAATATGGTAATTACAGCAGGCTGGGACCGAAAGACAGATAGAGGCAGAGACAGAGAGAGAGGAAGACAGAAGGAGAGATAGAGAGGGAGGGAGCCAGAGGGAGGGTGAGGGAGGGAGACAGAGAGAGAGAGACAGCGAGGTAGAGGGAGACAAAGGGAGACAGAAAGAGTGAGACAGAGAGAGAGAGAGAGAGAGAGAGAGAGAGAGAGAGAGAGGGAGGGAAACAGACATATCGCCTGGGCCTGGTGCAGATGATACGGTTGCTGGTGTGGTTAACGGCTCAGAGGAAAAATCACTCACTTCTGCCAGATCTCTTTCATATGAAAGAGCACCAAACCAAGGATACAAGAGAGTTGTGGGAAGGGAAATGGTGATTCAAGCGCCCCTCCCTGCGGACGCCCATGATACTGGCCTGAATAGTTTTGTACTGCCCTGGCTAGTTGCTAGTTGTACTGTGACACAACTTCCTGCTGAATCATTTTGTGTTAATCATATTCCTAAAGAGCATTGCTTACAGATTATGTCTTTCTTTCTTCATATAGTTGGCAATACTAAAACCTCCAAACCAACGAGGAGTATGCTGGCTGTACTGGCCCGGCAACGGAGGCTGGAAGCAACTGTTGCGGAATATCGGCGACTGGTGGAACTCGAGGGGGATGACACGCACTCCAGTGCATCCAACTTAACATCGTCTACATCCTCCTCTGTTACCCCACGTTCTGCCGGTAAGCACAGTGCTCCAGCGAACCGGAGCCGTGCCGGAAGACGCCACCGCCGAGCAGCAAAAGCTGCACCTCGCAGCACTGTTAAAGGTCGCTTGCGCCGTGCACTCCGCAGAGTGTCAGACCTAGAGGCGGAGGTCCAGAAATGGCACAAATTTCAAAATGTGGTGGAGGGCCTCCGCCTAGAGCAAGCCATCCTCCAAGAAAAATATGATGCCCTGGCCCTAAAGCATGATGCCCTGGAGGCCAAACTTACCAGCTTGCATCCCTAGAGTGTCCCTTGCCCCTTTTTTTGAGACTTTTGGGGGGTGGGAATTGGGAGTTGGGTTTTTTGGGGACTTTTGAGGACTATTTGTTGGGGTTAGGGAGGGTCTTGCGGGAGATTATTTTGTTAGGGATATAAATATACTTTTTCAAACTTTATCTGAGCATACCTGTTTTTTTACTACTTTTGAGCTGGGTGGGTGGTGGTTTTGCAGTAATTTCATTTAACAGAACACTGTCATCGTGTTGGTTCACGTGCAATAGGCCAAATTTTTTCCTAAGTAAATGCCTGTCACAGACTTTGTCAATTCAAGAGCCCTAGGACTTTGCTGCTAGTACCACTGTCACTCTCTCGCCTCTCCGAATACTCCATTATACTACCTCCCATCCAAAAGCTTATCTTACCTGTAATTTGTGTTTGAGGGCTGGCTCCACCTGGAATTCACAGAGTCCTAACGCGTTCTGCAGCAGGGCCACAACTGGAGTTTCCCGGCGTGGATTTTCTGCAAATCAAAAGCAATCAACATTAGAAATGTGGTAGCGGTGCTGACACAACCCTAAAACCTAGAAGCCCCAGAGACAGCACCCCTGAGACAGGCAAGCGAGCAATAGAACGCCTACACGTTCACGTGCAATAGGCCAAATGTTTTCCTAAGTAAATGCCTGTCACAGACTTTGTCAATTCAAGAGCCCTAGGACTTTGCTGCTAGTACCACTGTCACTCTCTCGCCTCTCCGAATACTCCATTATACTACCTCCCATCCAAAAGCTTATCTTACCTGTAATTTGTGTTTGAGGGCTGGCTCCACCTGGAATTCACAGAGTCCTAACGCGTTCTGCAGCAGGGCCACAACTGGAGTTTCCCGGCGTGGATTTTCTGCAAATCAAAAGCAATCAACATTAGAAATGTGGTAGCGGTGCTGACACAACCCTAAAACCTAGAAACCCCAGAGACAGCACCCCTGAGACAGGCAAGCGAGCAATAGAACGCCTACACGTTCACGTGCAATAGGCCAAATTTTTTCCTAAGTAAATGCCTGTCACAGACTTTGTTAATTCAAGAGCCCTAGGACTTTGCTGCTAGTACCACTGTCACTCTCTCGCCTCTCCGAATACTCCATTATACTACCTCCCATCCAAAAGCTTATCTTACCTGTAATTTGTGTTTGAGGGCTGGCTCCACCTGGAATTCACAGAGTCCTAACGCGTTCTGCAGCAGGGCCACAACTGGAGTTTCCCGGCGTGGATTTTCTGCAAATCAAAAGCAATCAACATTAGAAATGTGGTAGCGGTGCTGACACAACCCTAAAACCTAGAAACCCCAGAGACAGCACCCCTGAGACAGGCAAGCGAGCAATAGAACGCCTACACGTTCACGTGCAATAGGCCAAATTTTTTCCTAAGTAAATGCCTGTCACAGACTTTGTTAATTCAAGAGCCCTAGGACTTTGCTGCTAGTACCACTGTCACTCTCTCGCCTCTCCGAATACTCCATTATACTACCTCCCATCCAAAAGCTTATCTTACCTGTAATTTGTGTTTGAGGGCTGGCTCCACCTGGAATTCACAGAGTCCTAACGCGTTCTGCAGCAGGGCCACAACTGGAGTTTCCCGGCGTGGATTTTCTGCAAATCAAAAGCAATCAACATTAGAAATGTGGTAGCGGTGCTGACACAACCCTAAAACCTAGAAACCCCAGAGACAGCACCCCTGAGACAGGCAAGCGAGCAATAGAACGCCTACACGTTCACGTGCAATAGGCCAAATTTTTTCCTAAGTAAATGCCTGTCACAGACTTTGTTAATTCAAGAGCCCTAGGACTTTGCTGCTAGTACCACTGTCACTCTCTCGCCTCTCCGAATACTCCTTTATACTACCTCCCATCCAAAAGCTTATCTTACCTGTAATTTGTGTTTGAGGGCTGGCTCCTTCATTTCTTCATTTCTTCATTGTGCAGAATCCAGGCATCAGCATTATGGGTAATGGATAGGGTGAGTCTGGAGGAGGAGGACTCAGGATAGACGACCAGGACTGAGTTCTTGTCAACTAACTGTTGTGAACCGGAGGAATGCTGCGGCATCAAAATCAAGACAGTTCTGCTGATGTGCTTGTTGTTTGATTGGGTGATTACAGTTTTGTTGGGAATGTGATGAAGCACTTGCTAAAGAAAGACAGACATACAGGAATAAAAGTGAATAAGGAGGACTATTTACAATTAATGAATGAATGATTGAGTCATTTTCAGAACTCGCTGTCAGGGAAGCAGAACTCGTCCTCATACTCTGCTAAATCATCAGTCGGGGTTACTTCTGGTAACTGAGGAGAACTTTCCTCGGGTAGGGAGGTGTCCTCTTCTTCCTGCGTGCATTCTCGTACTCTGTAATCTGGTGGTATGAAGTGCTGGTTCATCTTTATCATGGTGAGCCGCTCCACATTTGCGGGCAAGAGGCGGGACCTTTTGGAAGTCACAATGCCACCAGCAGAACTAAAAACACGTTCTGAAGACACGCTTGCGAGTGGGCAAGACAAGTAATTGATAGCCAGGTTGGTGAGCTCTCGCCATATTTTTCTTTTCCCATGCCAATACGCCAATGGGTCCTCAGTAATATTGACCTCTGTTGAGTCATCCAGATAGGCCTGCACCATTGAAAGAATGTCCTCCCGGATTCCTGTACTTTGCACTTCTGTGTCCTTTCTAGGACCAGGAAACCCTAGCTGAGTTAGCCAACTCGCTTCAGACATATCGCATGCGCCTGGTGCAGATGATACGGTTGCTGGTGTGGTTAACGGCTCAGAGGGAAAGTCACTCACTTCTGCCACAGGCACAGATGGTGAAGTGCTTTTTTGGGACGCCTGATCGCCTGCTGATTCACTAGTAGTACTGTCTTCTCCTACAGTTTCCTTCCGTTCTATTTCAAAACGAATGGCTGACTGAGCTAGCCAACCTTTGTACTCTGTAACATCCGATGTTTCAAAAGGAATTATTACTTTGCCAAACAATGGCTTTTTGTAACGTGGATCCAGAATAGTAGCACAAATGTAGTGCTGTTGTTTCTTGATATTTACAAGCCGTTCATTGCTAACTAGGCGTTGTAATAATCTCTGCGCCAACTCATGTGCTTCGTTCTTTCCAACGTCCTTTAATTGTGAAGACACCACCTTGACTTGGTGCTCGAGCTTCAGCAACAGTGGGATAGCTTTGCTCAAAGAACAGTCCTCCCTGCTCACGTCACGCGTGAAGACCTCAAAAGGCCGAAGCATGTCTGTCAGGCTTTTAACTAGCTGCCATTGCTCCACCGCTAGCATCATTCCTGTCGTATCACCACCCAGGTTGTAGAAATACTCATTGACTACTGGAAACAGCTCATGCAGACGCTCAAGCATGTAGAAGGTTGAGTTCCAACGTGTTGCTACCTCCTGGATAAGTGCTTTCACTGGCATTCTACGTTCATTTTGCTTGCGCCTCAGCTCCTTCCGGGCCTTAAAAGAATGGTTGAAATGTGTGCATATTCTTCTGCAGATGGTCAGTGTTTTGTCGACTGCAAGTTCTTTTTTCAAAAAATTTTGCACAACAAGGTTGATACAGTGCGCCAAACACGGCACTCTGATATAGAAACCGTCCTCCATGGCCTTAACTACATTCCTGCCATTATCTGTAGAAACATAACCAACCTTGCAATTTCTTGGGCGCAGCCATTTCAAGACCTTTTTGTTAAAGTCAGCCAAAATGTTGACTGCAGTATGACTTTTCTCCATGCCAAACATGGCTAATGTTGCATGTTTACGAGCACCCTTAAAAATCTCGACCAAATCACCACCTGCATTTATCTGTTTAATAACCCCTGAAAAAGAGACCCAGTGTGCAGTGATGCACATGTAATCAAGGGCTTGGCAACTGGTCCACATGTCTGTTGTCAGGTGTATAGTGTGAACAGCACTCTTCTGCAAAGCTGCCCCCACCAACTCAAGCACCTCTTTGTGTAGTGCTGGAACAGCAACCCTGGCAAAATAGTACCGGCTAGGAACCTTCCATTTAGGGGCCAATGTTGCCACGAGTTCAAGGAAACCCACACATTCGACAAACGAAAAAGGGAGAAGGTCCACCGCTAGCATTTTTGCCAGCTTAGTGTTATAGAGGCGTACAGTTGGGTGGTTGCGTTGAAATTGCGCATCTGAGGAGAACATGCCTGAAATGGTGCGCTGGACAAATTTACGGGATGATGCGGATGCCTTCTTCGACCCACTTCTGATCAGTGTTGACATTTTCCGCATTGGTGTGTCTCCCAGACTCTCAGTGTGCCTGTTATGTGTTACGGAGGGTGTGATGCTGCAAGGGGTACTGGGTGCAACCGGACACATGTCTGACGCTTCTTCTACCTCCCCATCATCTTCAGATGAAACACCTACTATGGGTATATTTTGGCCACTTGCCCTTTGGGATCGCTTTCCCTTGACGTTTGCTAGGTGCGGAAACCATTCGACAGCGTGCTTTCTTTCAAGATGACCTATCTGGCCTCCGGTTCCATAGTTGGTACCAGTCTTACCACGGCTAACTCTAGTCTTACAAATGCAACAAACGGCTATGTTATCATATTTTTCATGGACACTAAAAAAGTTCCAAACTGGGGACTGGAAACTTCTGGTTTTGCCGCACGAGGTGATACTGCTGCCAATGCCAGATGAAGCAGTGGTGGATGAGCCTTGCAGACATCTACTGGGTTGTGCAATTATTGCAGCAACCTTACTTGAGGGAGTCGAGCGGGATGGAGTCCCCCTCCGGGGAGAAAATATGGGAGCTGTAGGTTTTGTTGAACTTGTGGTACTACTTGACTGCGTTGGTGGTGCTACCAGTGGCACGTCGCCAGGGTCACGCTCAGCATGACGTCGGGATAGGGTGTAAATGTCTGTCTGCTGCATGGCCGGTGTGGCTGGACTGACATGTGTGATGACTAGGTCATTGCTGTCATCCTCTTCAACAACATCAGAATGCACCACTTCATCAAGTCCGACGTTCGGATCCATAAGTATAAGCTTTCCGGGGCCCTTCCTTTTAACATTTGATACCTTTCGCAGCTCATGGTGTGCCTCCCTCTCAGACGTCGGAGATGGTTGCCAATCCAGATCCAGATCATCGTCTGATGGAGCGGGGCTTGAAGAGGAACTTCTACACATCCTCCTTGATCTTTTCCTTGCTGGGGAGCTGGGAGAAAATGAATCATCAGGAGGAGTGGCTTCGTCTTCCTGACATGATACCCCGGCTCCAAAGTCAATTTCCTCCTGTGCCCCTACTTCTGGAAGAACAACCATTGTTGGAACTTGCACCGCTCCATGGCCATCTTCACTGACCTCTACTTGCAAGTCTCCATGGACCTCTCCTTCTCGGCCTTCTCCTTCTCGGCCTTCTCCTTCTCGGCCTTCTCCTTCTCGGCCTTCTCCTTCTCGGCCTTCTCCTTCTCGGCCTTCTCCTTCTCGGTCTTCTCTTTCTCGGCCTTCTCCTTCTCGGCCTTCTCCTTCTCGGCCTTCTCCTTCTCGGTCTTCTCTTTCTCGGCCTTCTCCTTCTCGGCCTTCTCCTTCTCGGCCTTCTCCTTCTCGGACAGCTCCTTCTCGGACAGCTCCTTCTCGGACAGCTCCTTCTCGGACAGCTCCTTCTCGGACAGCTCCTTCTCGGACAGCTCCTTCTCGGACAGCTCCTTGCGCATGTACTTCTGCTTGTACTAGTAGCCCATGCAGTTGTTGTTGCGGCTTTGGTTGTTGAATAGTACTTGTGAGATGAGTTAAAACCTGTGTTGATGGCGTGC
The DNA here is from genome assembly GCF_964261635.1 of Lissotriton helveticus. Lineage (NCBI taxonomy): Eukaryota > Metazoa > Chordata > Amphibia > Caudata > Salamandridae > Lissotriton > Lissotriton helveticus. The sequence goes on along the minus strand of NC_136069.1, from coordinate 1,730,662,979 downwards.
TGCTACTTTCTTGCGATGATCCAACATCACTGGTCGTTGGTGATTCAACAACTAAACAGGCTACCTGTGCAGCACTCATGGTGGGCCTTTGTTTTTTTGGTTGTTGTTGCCCAAAAAATGTCTTGGTTGAGCAACCAGTCGCCTTGGTAAGTGGTGCCACTTGCTTCTTCTTCTCCTTAGTAGAGACATCTTTCTTGGAAGAGGACCTACGGGCACCTCTTTTTGGAGCCATCTTCTTCAGATGTCTTAACAACAGGCCGCAGCAGCACTTCTTCCTGGCACTGATGCTCAACGATGATGCGTAGTTTTGTGCACCTAAACGCAAATGAAGACAGAGGAACATCAGTAAATATAAATGTTGCATATGTAGCGCTTGAATAAACAGTTAGCAAGTAGGCATTTATGAATACACACGTGCACACCACACAATATGGAATTTTCAAAATTAGGATTTGCTAAATTTTTGGGAAACAGGAATTTAACATTGATCCAAGAGAGCACACACACAGAGGGTTGTGCTTTCATGTACCCCTGACTCCGCCTGGGCACCATGGGTGAAAGCAAGGCACAATGGGTGTAGGCCTATGTCTCATAGCTCACTGCCTGCCTTCAAAATGGCCGCTTGACCCCCCCATCCACATGGCCAGGACCATGCCTCAAAATGGCCACCACCAACATAGCCAGCACCCAACCCCTACTCCAAAAAGTGAAAACACACAACACAAATCAAATCACCACAATCCAATGCCATCCATCCATTTTCAGAAGGCTTATGCTGCCTGCTGGTGGTTTTCCGGTGCAAAATTGCATTTTTTACAATTTCGCGAGTGCGAGATTGTTGCTTCACGGCGCAAACGTGGCAAAAACCCACAAAATCCGCGAACAGACCGATTCTGGGCCCCCCTGGGCATAATGGATGACATCAGAGCACAGAATCATGTTAACAAAAATAATTTCAACAAAACAGTTGTATCATCCATGCACCCATAAATAAGCCTGGTGGTTTTCAATTCATGTGCAGCAGAATTGTAATTTTTACAATTTCGCGAGTGCGAGATTGTTGCTGCGCGGGACACGAGCAGTGCGAACACAAGCAAAAACATCCTCAGCTCGCGAACTTGCAGATTTTCCCCCCAAAAAGTCGAAAAAAAAAACACACACAAAAATCACCACAAACAAACAACATCAACTTACTTCTTTGTGAAATCAAAATTCGAATCCAAAAGTAATCCAAAAAGCCTCAAATCCAAATATCCAGCAGCAACCACAAAAAGTAATCCTTCCCAGTCAAGAATGATCGAAAAGTGGCCAGGAAATGGAGGAGCTTGCTGGACAGGAACAGGAAGTTGGAGACTGGGGCACTTCCTTCACCCCACCCCTATGGGAGGAGCTTGCTGGACAGGAACAGGAAGTTGGAGACTGGGCCACTTCCTTTACTAAGTAATTTTTGTACTTTCGCTAGTGCGAGATTGTTCCTGCCCGCGCCGCGGACCGCGAGCAGCGCGAGCAGTGCGAACACAAACAAAAAATCCGCTTCGCGCGGATTTTGCGTATTCTCGCCGCATCCGCGAGAGTTCGCGGATTGCGGATTCCCCGAAAATACGAAAAATCCGCGAGCGTAACGGATTTTACGCCCATAGTTACTTGTCATCTGCAGCCACTAGAAGATCATCGACATATTGTACTAAAGCAGAACCAGGAGGAAGTACAAAGGAATCTAACTGGCTTTTTAATGCTTGACTGTAAATGGATGGGCTTTCACAATAACCTTGTGGAGCGCGTTTAAACCTGAAGCTTCGTCCTCCTAGAGAGAAACCGAAGATATCTCTGCTTTCCTCGGCTATCGGAATGCTGAAAAAGGCATTCTTCAAGTCGATAACCGAAAACCATGCTGCTGTAGCAGGAATCAACGTTAATAATGCAGTAATGTCTGGAACCACAGGAAACTGTGGAATCACAATTTTATTAACCTCTCTAAGATCAATTACAAACCTATATACTGGAGGCTTTGTTGGGTCAGTTCGTTTCAGAATGGGCAGTACAGGACTATTACAGACATTACCTCTAGTTTCTTCTACAACGTCTTTCTTGATCAGATCTTGTACTATCAGCAGGAGCGCACGCTCACCTTCACTAGAGATTCTGTATTGTGGAATTCGTGGAAATTTTACATTCGCTTTCAAAGTTACTACATATGGTGGGATTTCTAAAAGACCTACATCATTAGGACCAGTCGCCCAAAGAGTATCAGGGAGAGAACGCAGCTCTGGTGGGAGTGCATCCATTGACAAGTACATTGGAGAGATGATTCTTTTACCCAACGTAAGCTGTACTCCTTCTGGAGAACAGTACAATGTCGCATATAGGCGTTTTAACAAGTCTAAACCAAGTAGATTTTCATTACAACCTGTCGTCAAAATCAGGGGAGCTTTCAAGTGGCAGGGTCCAACAGAAATAGACAAAGGACCAGAAACAGGGTTGTGAACAGGGGCGCCTGAGAAACCTACTGAAACGTTTGTTGAGCCAGACAAAGGTGCGCCAGGGAGTTTCGCATGTATGATAGAACTTTTTGCTGCACCAGTATCCAACAGAAACGGTTCGACTATACCTGATGTTGCTACTGCGACATAAGGCCCACTCTGATCTACTGGAACTGATACTACTCCCTCTCTTTGTCCATGGCTGTCCTAGTATTCACTTTGCTGAACTTCCTCACTAGCTTCATAGTAATCTTCAACATGATACTGTTGAGACCTATTCTGCTGGGCAGATTGTCCATTTCGTTGATCGAAATAATTAGAAGGGCGATCACTCGTCTGTGAAGGCATAGCACCTCGTCCTCGACCTCTAGAGTTTTGCATAGAACTACCACGACCTCTCTGAGCTGCCGCAGCATTATTTTGTGCCCGTACCGGACACTCAGTCTTATAATGGCCTTCCATTTTGCAATAAGCACACTGATTCCATTGGTACTGTGGCCTCTGAGAATTATAATCCGTTCTTTGATATGACCCTTGCTGTGTATTAGTCTGATTCGTGCGAGGCGGATATGCTTGCTGTAAAAGAACTTTAGTTTTTAAATCTTTCGTCTTTTTATCTAATTTTTCTTTCTCCTCTTTATCCCTATTTTCATAGTACTGAGCAGTCGCAAGTATTTGCGCAGTCGTAGAGACAGCCCACGCACTTTCAGAATTTTTTAATTTACCACTAAGTTCTGGCAACAGATTGTGCACAAATTTATCAACAAATAATCTCTGGCCTCCTTCTGTGCTCATATCCTGACCACTATGATCCACAAAAGTCTCCTCGAATCTTGTGAAAAAGTCGGAGACGCTTTCGTCTTTCTTCTGTTTGCACGCGGACAATTTGTCCCAGTTAACGCGTAGTGCTGGCATTAGGGTTTTCATTAAGTCGATTATTCTACCGGGCAAATTAGCAATTAAGGGTTCAGGTTTAGAACCACCTATTTGTTGACCATCCGCTGCAATTATAGCTGCCCAATCACCACCTAGGGCAACTGGGTGATTCTCTTTACGGATTTTAGCCCAGATTGGTTGCGGTACTACATTACCAAATAGCAGATCTATGTCAGCTAGATTTAATACACAAGCGTCAACTGTTTGAGCCAACTCTTTGTAGTATCCTGCAGGATTTTTACGTGGATCTGGCAAGGCCTGTTTCACTGCTAATACTTCAGCTCGCTTCCATGGAATATGTATCCATACTCTCTGGAATTGGGCCGGAGCGGCTGCAATACCAAGGTTTACATTAGCTTGCACAGCTTCACGCCAAATTGGTGGAACCTCTCTCATTAGATATTGACGACTTTGTTTCGTACTATGTTTCTCTAACTCCCTCGGTGAACGAAGGGATGGGTCATTCCTATAACTTAAAATCAGTTCCATCGCTTCTTTTATATTTTGACCAACTATCATACCTGCAGCAAACTCTTTCTGAACATTAATTAATTCTCCTAGATTTGATTCAGGGTCATCCTCTTCCAATTCCTCACGTAGAAGGAAACACATTTCATCGAACACATATCGTTGTGTCAGTTCATTCCATTGCATAAATGTATCTAATACATCTTGTACATTATATCTTCCAACTTTCGAAACCCATCTAAGAGCAGTGGAATCTAGTATTCCTCTTTCTTCAGTACTGGGAAGCTGACTACGTCTCTGCACAGAGTCAGAGGTAGGAGTCTTAATCAGAGTTTTATAGAAGGGAGATAGAATATTAGAGACAGAATCAGTGATTCTCCGACGAACAGAAAGCGGAGTCATAATATTAGCAGAAGCAGTAAATAGAGTAGCAGTTGGAACAGATAGATCAGGAACAGTAGGAGTAGCGGGTAAGACAGCTCGTGAATTAGCAGGTGTGAGCGATACAGGTATAGGTAAAGAAGCCGGCAACCCTGGAAGAGGGGGCGCCGAAGGAACATTAATATTGACCACAGGAGGTACAGGAACTTGATTCAGAGGAGCAGGAACACCAGGTTGTCCAGCAACCGGTAATTGAACATTCGGTATAGGTGGAGCCGTAGCACCCTGTGCATACGGTGGGGGTGATCGTAACAGGTAAGACAACAGGGGATCCTTTTCAGGGTCCTCTACTATCTTAGCTGTACTCGATGGCAAAGCAGGATAGCACTTGTCTATCGCTAAATTACGCTCTCTATTGGCCATCTCCATTGCCTTCTCAGACTCGTTGAGTTGCAGCTGCTTAGCAGACTGTTCTAAAGTCAACTCTTGCTCTTTCTGTTCTTTCTTCAACTTTTTAATTTCTCTCTGTTTAGATTCTTTTCGCCAATAACGGAAAGAATCAAACATTGCCGGCCGGGCTTTCTTCTTGAATAATTTCGTTTCTAAATTATCAAGAACTTGAGGTTCAAAACTACCATGCAGTGGCCAACTAAGGACACCATCTTTCTCTGTGTAGTGGATCCATATCTCGTTATAAGAGATAGGGCCCACACCAAATTTGCAATATAGATCATAAAGGGGAGTTCCAATCGGAGGTACCAAACACGAGTCCTCCAACTGGGAATCACTGTTGCAACTGAAACAAGACAACATACAATTTTTCCGACTTACCATTTTATAATCCGGAACACAAAACAGATAAAACACAAATCAAAAGAAAGGTTCGCACTCGAACCAAGAACTTAGGCCTACCAGAACAGACAAACGTATCGATACCCGAACTGAACTGAATGATTATCGTAACCAGAATAACCAGCGACAATCTTATGAAACCGAACCAAGACTGAAAACTAAAAGGATTATCCAAACAGGAGCAAACCTTACAAAGTAGCCAACTATCAACCACTTAATACTTAACTGAGGCACTGAAGACGTCACCAAGGAGAAACCCGTCACGTCTCGCCGTACTAAGGACTGCACCTCGGGTCCAAGACAGGGCGACGGTCAAGGCAACGGACCACTGTAGCCGTCTGAACGGGAACCCTCGTGGAAGAGAACGTCGGGCCACTTTTGCGATATGCCGGGATCGATGAAGTGGGGCGCCTCCCTCTGAAATCTTCACACGAAGCTTCTCGAACTCTTCAGGCTTTTGGACCGGTACCGAATGACGTCGCCCCACGTTGGGCGCCAATTGGAGTTCTGGACCTTTTTAATTCTGTCCAGAGGTGTCAGGGATAACACCCGAAGACCCCGGAGTTCTACCTGTCTCGGTGCACAAACAAACAGAAACACGGGCTTCTCGATGGTGGCGTCAAAGACCAAAGGTTTATTACTGCAGGGACACAGAAGTCACAGAAACTACACATGGGCAGTATCTAGGAGCCTGTTCCATTTGTACAAAGAGGGTTGCTCCTTATATACTGAATATTGGGCTTTAGGCAAATTCTTCACATGTTAGCACATTCCAAAACCTTTGTATCTTAAACAATAAATATTTGACGTTGCACAGGAATCGTCAACAATATCTGATGTCAAAACATTACGAACGAGGGGTTCCCACTATTCCATCATTATCCCATGTCA